>NW_022196914.1:17252744-17327356 GCF_008632895.1 Mastomys coucha
GGTCCGGGATTGTGATTCCACCAGAGGTTCCTTTATTGTTAAGAATAGTTTTGGCTATCCTGGGTCTGGTTTCTTGACTCCTTGTGTGATGCTGCCAGTTGACTTAAGCTCCTACGTCTGTGACTTCTTGACATGATAGACTGTAAACTCTGATTCAAATAAACCAAATGAAACTTTTCAGTTGGCCTTTCATAGCCCTTGACCATATCTTCTACATGATTCCAGGCCCCTCTTCAGCAATGATTCATAACATTTAAGGGAATGTTACAAATGACATGTTTAAGACTAGTCCTTCAACTCTCCATCATTCTCAGCAATTTGTGAAGATATGAGTTGGGTTCCTACATTCACATCTGTCTTCTGCTTAAAGAAGCTTCCATCACTGAGTCTGAGAGCATACTTTGTCTATAGACATAAAATTAAATACTTAGCAGGAGACTTGATGATATTGCAATTTAGCTAAAAATTAGTCATATGCATTCCCCTAGTTCTAATATCTCCTTCACATCAGTGTTTAGCTGAGTTACTGTACAAAACATAGATTCCTTCTTATATAGCAGCTCCAAACCTATGATACTGCAGTTGTTTACCATGTGCCAATCCTGTCAATATTGTACCAATAGGTATGTTTTGTCTAGTAGGTCATATTTCTTCGCTACTCTATCCTATTCAGAAAATCCTTACAAAGGCTTACATGTCAAAATTTAGCTCCTACTTTAACCTTTAGCAGTTGCAAAGTAGAAAGTATTTTATTGAGGTTCTTGGTTCATTTCAAGTTTAATTTTGTATACGGTGGGGATTGGGGATCTAGTTTCATTTTTTTTCCATGTAAATTTTCAGGTACCTTAGCCCCATTTATTGAAGATGTCTTTTTTCTAGTATGTAGTGTTTGTTTCTGTGTG
Organism: Mastomys coucha; assembly: GCF_008632895.1. Taxonomy (NCBI): domain Eukaryota; kingdom Metazoa; phylum Chordata; class Mammalia; order Rodentia; family Muridae; genus Mastomys; species Mastomys coucha. The sequence goes on from NW_022196914.1 coordinate 17,253,647, forward strand.
AAAATCTGGCATGGTAGTTGTATGTGGTGGACATATATTTGGGACTTCAAGTCTATTTCATTGTTTTATAAAAGTCAAGTCTATGCCCCTGTTTTATAAACATTCCATTCTGGATGTTTTGCTAAGGCTCTATAATACATCTTGGAACCAGACGTGGTGATTCTTCTCATAGTATTAATTTTGTTCAAGATTTTTTTGACCATTCTTGGTTATTTATGCCTCTACATGTATTTCAAGATTTATTTTTGTCTATGTCTGTGAACACTAACCTGGAATCTTATTGGGACAGCACTGAATGTGCATATTCCTTTAGGTAGAATAACTGTGTTTCCAGTTATTGATTCTTCTGATCTATGAGCTTGTTGGGTCTTTTAATCATCTAGTGATTTCCGAGATTTCTTTCTTTAATGTCCCAGAGCATTTACTGTAGTGAACCTTTGTTTATCATGTGCTTATTTATTTTATCCTTACCTTTGGTTTGTGTGAGTGGGCTGTATGTGTGCATAGACACATTCACAGGAACACACAGAGACAGACAAAAATATACACAGAGAAAGTAAGAAAGTGAAAGAGAGAGAGAGAGAGGGGGGGGAGGGAGAGGGAGAGGGAGAGAGAGAGAGGGAGGGAGGGAGAGGGAGAGGGAGAGGGAGAGGGAGAGGGAGAGAGAGAGAGGGAGAGGGAGAGGGAGAGAGAGAGATTGACTTATGAATGAGGGTTTTTTCCCAACTCTTTTTTGCTGTATGTTTACCATTAATAGTCTTTGTTATATATGAAGGCAATTTATTTATTTATTTTTATTATTCGTTTTATTTTTTATTATCATTGGTACCCTTTCACTTTTTTGAAAGTGTTTGAGAGCTTTGTGTGTGTGTGTGTGTGTGTGTGTGCAAAGAATGACTGAGATACCTTCTTGTTTGTAGAAACCAGAAGTGAATAGGCTGGAGAGGCTCCCACACAGTAGTAGAGGGTTGGGTTGCAGGCAGTTATGGCATGGAGCAGGAATGGCAGAATGGCAGGGCACTTGGACCCTCCTTGGGATCAACTGAGTGTGGTGATTAGGCTGGAGAAAGTTCAGAAAGTTAGATTCTGGTACTGCTTTATCTGTCTGAGAGGAGCAAGACAACTATGGCAAAACAGACAATACCTGGTATTATTAAAGTCCCAGTGATTGGGCTGGCGACATGGCTCAGCGGGTAAGAGCACTGACTGCTCTTCCGAAGTTCCTGAGTTCGGATCCCAGCAACCACATGGTGGCTCACAACCACCCATAATGAAATCAGACGCCCTCTTCTAGTGCGTTTGAAGTCAGCTGCAGTAAATTACGCTAGAGCCAGCGGGGCCAGAGCAAGCGGGCTGGAGCGAGCAGGGCCGACAGAGGTCCTGAGTTCAACAGCAGCCACACACATGATTGCTCACGGCCATCTGTACAGCTACAGTGTACTCATACACATAAAAAAAAAGAAAAAAAAGTCCCAGTGATTATAGTGCAAGCAAACACAATGATATATTTCTAAGGAAACCCAATGATGATTTATGTCTGAAAAGTGTCACAATAAGTACGAACTACTAGGGAGCTTTGGTGCCCCTGGCAAGTCAGAACTAGATGCTTGCAAAAGAGAATAAGGGAATAAGTGAATAATATGTTGCCCACGGTCTTGGTGTTGCTGCTTTGATACACATAGGGTTTGGTAATAATAAACCTGGAGTCGACCTGGAGGATGTGGAGTTTGCCTTTCTGGTAAAATGTGATAAGCATTACTATTCTGGTTTGAGGCCCAAAGTATTAATTGGTGATTTCAGAATATAATAGATACAAATCAAAGACTCCAGAAATGTCCTATAAAATTCAATTTAAAAGAATTTTCACAAAGTTCAGAGTATTTCATTTAGTGATTTTTAAGAAAATAAGACAGAGAAAGAAAAACGAAAGATTAAGAGAAAAGAAAAGGATACTAAAAATAAAGAATTTGATATCATTTACAGAATTTGATATCATTTACATGTCATTATATATTTGAAGATTGGTGTTAGGGTTATGTGGCTCTATAGAAATTGTCAATCCCATACAGTTTTGGAAAAGAATAGAATAATATATTCTCTATTCCTCAATATCAAAAGTGAAACTTAAATGCTATGAATTTATATGATTCCTATGTAGAGGACATCTCATTTATCTAGTATCTTTGTTTGCAATATGGACAACTTCAAAGAATTTATTGGAAATATCACAATTTTTATTTTGTAATGAAAATATCCAGCAAATATTTCAATACGAACCTTAAGAAATGTTTAGAGATATCCTTCAAATATGACAAACTATTTTATCTGAATTAAATAAAAATAATTGTATTTCCTTTACTGTACAGTGTTTCCAGAACAACTGCTATGTGCCATAGAATCTGCACAGCAAAGCCACATTGCAGAAGCTTGTGTGGAACCTTTCATTTGCAAAGTGCTGTGTGTTATGTGGTCTTTGATGCTCCTTCATTGTCCCTAGGATTTCTCACCTTATTTAGCTGTAAGATTTAAAGAAACTATCGTTGGATAAAAGTCCTGTTGTTCCCTGAAGGAAGTATTCAGTGTCAAAATGTCAAAATAACTTAGTTGTTTGGTAAACTAATTGTTCAGTGTCATCATGCCCCTTATAACTGTGTTAACTGCAGGCCTTTTGGCATATCTTGGCCAGATCTGCAATGGTAATAATGGAAAATCTTAAAAATACTGACTTACATAATAAGCGTGTAATATTGAATAAGTGTCATGCTTTGAATAAGAATGTCTTCCTAGACATTTTTGTGATTATTTATATTTCTATACATAATCAATCACCCTTATTAGGTGATTGATTATGTATAGAAATATAAATAATCACCTAAAGTGAGTGGCACTTTATAGAAGTACTTCATATGTTAATACTTTATAAAAGTATTAAAAGGATTATGAAGTTTAGCTTTGTTGGAAGAAATATGTCACTGGACGATGGATAGGCCTTCAGGTTTCAAAAGGCCAAACCAAGCCCAGAGTTTCTCTGCCTATGGATCAGGAAGCACATCTCAGTGACTGCTCCAATGTCAGCTTGCATGCTGCCGTGTTTTCCTCCATGATGGTTCTGGACTAATCCTCTGAAATTTTAAGGAAGTCCTCAATTAAAAGCTTTCTCTTATAACAGTGCCTTGAACACAGTGCCTCTTCACAACAGATTCTACTTAGCACTAAATAAGACAATATGATTTTGCCACCTTTATTAATATACATTTTAATGTTATGAATATCAGTGTTAATTGCTATTATTAAGAGAGCCCCTTTTTCAAAAAAATCAGCTTATAATTATCATGTTTATCTATATAGAATTTTTTATATGCTCAGAATGCTTTGCTTCAAATGCTATGGAAACTCATAAAGATTTTCATTGAAACTCTATTTAATATTAAATTAACTTAAATTATGTGCTTGATCCATCTCTCATAAAGATCCCATTTACACAATTTCTCAAATACAATAAAATTGATAATGTGTAACATTAGTACAGCCAATGCAAACCCGAGAAACAGGAAGTTGGTTTTTCTTATCTTTTACCAGCTTGCAATGTGTTGTGTCAAGTGCCTACTGTCTAAAACACTGTGTTGTGTCATCTGAGTATTACAAAGAATTTAAGGTAAATATCATTATAAAAAAAAAAACAGGTGTCAAGAGGTCCTGTATTCTGAGCAAGCATGAAATAAATGTTTATTTTTAAAGTAAATAGAAAGTGTTATTGAATCACAGGAGAGGAAAAATTATAATAAGAAAAATGATGGATCAATTAATGATAGCAGTAGGAATGATATTTAGATTGTTATGCATAGATAGACATATACACAAAATCAAAAAGGAGAATGGGGCAGAGACTGAAGGAAAGGCCATCAAGTGATGGGCCCAACTTGGGATTTATCTCATGCTCAGGCATCAAACCCTGACACCATTACTGATGCCATGTTGTGATTGCAGACAGGAGCCTAGCATGGCTGTCCTCTGAGAGGCTCTTCCAGCAGCTGACTCAGCCAGATGCAGATACTACCAACCATTGGACTGAGCCAGATACAGATACCAATTGTAATGAGGTCCAGGACTCCTATGGAAGAGTTAAAGGAAGGATTGAAGGAGCTGAAGGGGAAGAGATGACAACTCCATAAGAACAATAGTATCAACTAACTGGGACCCCTTAGACCTCCCAGACATGAAGTCATCAACGGAAGAGCTTATACGGGCTGGTCCTTGGACCCTGGCACATATGTAGCAGGAGACTGTCTTTTATTGCACAGTGAGAGAGGATTAGAGACTTGATGCTCCAAGGAAAGGGTGATGCTGGGGAAGGTGAGGTGGTAGTGATGGGTGGGTGTGTAGGGAAGTTTTATGGGGAATGAAGGAGTGAGTAAGGGTTGGGAGGTTGAGGTAAGAAATGAAAGGTTGAGGGGTTGGGGGAGCACCCTCTCAGGCAAAGGGGAGCAGGAAGGGGGAAGAATTGTGAGCAGGGAGACTAGGAAAGCGGTCAACATTTGGAATGTAAATAAAATGTATTTTTTTAAAAAGAGCTTTGAGGTAGGATGTATAAAAGACTCTAATAGGTTGAGATTTCCTAAATTATCTAGTAAATTCTGATAAATAAATTACAAACAAATTTGCATCCACTGGGGAATCTGTCTTTTTCTTTTTTTTTTCTTTCTTTTATTAGATATTTTCTTTATTTACATGTCATATGATATCTCCTTTCCCAGTTTCCCCTCCAAAAAAAAAAAAAAAAACCTCAACCCTCAACCCGCTGGAGAAACGGGGTCCTAGTCAGGTCGACAAGGAGTAGGCAGAGACAACACATGAAGTATAAGATCTAAATGTATTTCTTAGAAATGGCATCAGACTTTTACAGTCATTGCAAAAGAGAGATGGTAAATCTGGCAGCTCAATAGTTGAGGTACATCTGAGGTTATCTGAAACATACTGGGTCTAAAGCAGCAGCTATCTCCTCTAGACTGGTACTGCATCCCCCGGGCCCAAGCACTCTGGGCCCAGGGGAATGCGGATTGCATGAATCTGAGTCCTAGCCCATCTAAGTTCTAGTGCTAGTCCTGCATGCGAGTCCAAGTCCTTCTTCTTCTCCCAGTCCTCGTGCAAGTCCTTCTTCTTCTCCAAGTCGTTATACAAAGTGAAAAGCAGGCTTAAGTAGCATACAGCAAGCAGAGCAAATGTCAAGAGTCACTTAGGCAGGTGACCCCCACACCAAGGTCAGCAGGGTTTGGTAGCTAGGTGTGAAGCAGGAGGAAGAGGAGTGGAGACCTCCCAGCTGAGGTAATTAGATATTCTAATGCTAATTCCCTGGTTCTTGCTGGAGGCAATGACTAGGAGATTACAATCTAGCATTTCCTGCTAATTCTCTGGTTCTAGGGGGAGGGGCAGGCAGTAGGGAGTCTCGACCTAACACTTTTAGCTAATGTCCTTGAGTGGAAGCCCTTCCATTACTCCACCTCTATAGCTAGAGAAATTGCAAACTATGGACAGCTTGGTATTAGACTAGGATAGTTGGAAACATTGTGTCGGCCAGGAGACAATGCCCAATCTTAACCATTTACGAATCATTTCTTGGGGTAGCTTTATGCCTAATTATAAGGCCATATTGACGATTGGAAAGACTAATCTGGAACACGTCTGAGTTAGGGGATACCAGAGACTAGTCTGAAATCCAGGAGGCACAGAAGTACTTTTGGGGTCTTATTTGCCTCTTATCCTTTATCAGGATTTTATCCCCTATATTTTGGATGTGACTGGAGTAGAAGAGTGTGCGTAGCAAAACCCCTGTTCCCTCCCCCTCCCCCTGCTCGCCACCCTACCCCCTCCTGCTTACTGGCCCTGGCATTCCTCTACAATGGGGCATAGAACCTTCCCAGGGCCAAGGGCCTCTCCTCCCATTGATGACCGACTTGGCCATCCTCTGCTATACATATGCTGCTGGAGCCATGAGTCCCACCATGTGTACTCTTTGGTTGGTGGTTTAAGAAAGGACCAAAGGATCTGAAGGGTTTGTAGCCCCTTAGGACTAACAACAATATGAACTAACTAGTACCCTCAGAGCTACCTGGGACTAAACCACCAACCAAGGATTCTGTCTTTTTCTTGGTAAATTCCTTCTTCTTTCTCAGATCCAGGCATTACTAAGCCTCCATGATCAATTTCCAGACTCAATTTTTACAGTGGGTTTTTTTTTAACCTGTTAATTTTTTAATAGAAAAAGTTTTGGCCAAGATGTGGTTTTTATTTATTTGTAATTTTTCTTTTCTTTTTTTTATATTTTTTATTAGATATTTTCTTTATTTGGAAACTGGGAATGGAGAAATTTACATACAGTGTTTTTTAATTCCTCTTCATGCACAACTTTTGTTTGTGTTTCAAGTTTCTCTAAATAACAACAGCACTAATAATCATCATCACCTATCTCACATCAAGTTTTTTTCTAAATTTCTCCAGTGACATTTAACAATATGAATTCCTTCTATAATGTATTCATGAGTTAAGGAAAGCTTTTGATTTATTCTGATGACTTAAGCAGTTATTGAATATTCAAAATATAACTTTTACTACATAAGGTCATGCCTGTCATTAACAAGGAGCATGTCAATTTTATGATGAATTTAATAAAAATATCACAACTATTATGATATTTCATGGTCTGATGGAGACTCAGTTCTTTACATCTTTGCTATTTGTGAGCCTGCATGCCGGCAGAGCCATCTCTGCCATGTCTTCCAGGCCACTCTGTTTCTCTGCGCTGCCCTGCACTGAGTCGGGTCGGGCTGGTCGGAGAGGGGCCAACTAGCCCGTAAGGAGTGCAGCTCAGCTTCAGGCTGCCTTATGGGAAAGCAAACGTCTTCCCAAAAGTTATAGCTCTTAGAACAAAAAGCTCAGACAATCAGACAATGGCATAGATCTTTCAAGACTCAGACAACGGAGTAGATCTTTCAAGGGCTTTTACTTCCCTGGATAGGATATATACATATATACATGTATACATATATGTATATATATGTATATATATGTATATATATATATATATATATATATAGTTTGGGGGGATCATTCAGATTTCAATAGCTGCTATCCCTCATTGGTTTGGTCTGAGAATCTTTATTTGCATGTAAGAGGGCCTGACCAATATCACACACCTCTCCTGCTGGGGCCATTATGGGGGGTTGGGGCTGAAACCTGAGCCAAGGTCCCAGGAGTTACAGCTGAACAGCTACTGCCCCTTGTGAACAGAAATTGCCCACTGGGTGCTCTGGGGTTCTAGACCTATTATTTGACTGGGGTGAGGTTGCTTGAACAGCCAACTGCCCCACAATTATTATTATTTTTTTTTATTCATTTAATACTGGTCTAAGAGCACTAACAATTTCAATCATGTGGGAATTCTTGGTCATTACAAAACCGTGTATTGAAGAACATGAAGATGGCATTCATTTATTTATTTATTTTTTACTTTTCCTTTCCTTTTAAATGACATTATTAAAGATTTTAAAGCATTAATTGCTGTCCCATAAATTGCATAAATATTATTTAAAACTGTAACATAATTTCTATTTGAGTTCTTCCCTAGCATCATGAAATCTATAAAATTATAAAACTATAAAATTGAAATTTTGGAATAGAATTTAATGTAGCTATCAGCAGCCATGGAGAAGTGGGTTCCTGAAAGGAAAGCTGGGGATGTATGGGAAGGATGAAAAAGAGAAATAATGAGCCAAGACAAAGTTTCTCTGATCAAGGCTCCATGTTTAATTCTTAAGACTGAAAAATAAAGGGACGAAACCCATCCTCCACCTTGCCTGGATCTCATCTGAAAGGCAAACTCAGCTGCTCAGCAGGTAGTGGCTTCTTGCTGGAAGCTGCAGATGTGCCAGGACAAGTTCAGAAGTCTCCACCCTAGGTGGGCTAGCCTACTGTGGCAAAACAAGGTCTGATTTAGCAATTATACCTTGAGGAAGGCAGAGGCATGCCAAGTTCCCTATTGACTATGCATGAAGCTTGTGGGGGAATTCCTACTGCTCTTATAGAGTGCAGGATTGTGATCAGAGGGATTGTCAGAAGAAAATGACCCTTTACTATGAACTTACTCAGGGGGACTCTATTTGTGCATTAAGAGACATGTGCATGCAGAGCTACTCTTTCATTATCTACTCACAGGCTGGGCTGGCTTCTTTGCTTTTATTGTTATGTTCCCATATGAACTGTAATACCTACCCTGACTTCATTTGTAGTTTTTATATAAGCAAATATTCAAATAAAAATATGTCAGAAGTATGTGGGAGAGGGCAGAAAATGAAAGGATGCATTCTGTCTCCCTCAGAACATGTTTGGGAGCTGAAAGTATTCAGGAAAATCACGGACATCCTTCAGGACACTAGTGGAGCAGAGACCATTCCCAAGAAGTCCAGATATAAATGTAAAAATAAATAAGAAATTTAACATAAAATGAAATATAAAGGTCAAAAGAATAGAAGTCAAAATATTTAATAATCTTGGTGTTAGAGATAGCTCCAGAATCATTGAAATCAACCAAATCCATCCAAGAAGCATGTTCTAAAGTTTAAACATAGCTTCTATACTCTCTTTTTCTAATGTGTCTCTTGGTTCTAGTGTGCATTATGTGTTGAGATGTATTTACAATGATTAAGGAAAGGTTGCATATAAAGAGTTCAAGGCATTCTACTTTCAATTGTATCCATACACTGACATAAAACAGAACTTTCACCACAAGCATTCAGAGTTTCTTGATGTAATAACTAGAAGGAATTTTGATTTACACTACATTGCTGTGATTTTTATTTTATTTCTTTTTTTTTTAGTTTTATTTTCTTGTTTTTTTTTTTCCTAGACAGGGTTTCTCTGTATAGCTCTGGCTGTCCTGGAACTCACCCGGTAGACCAGGCTGGCCTTGAATTCAGAAATCCGCTTGCCTCTGACCCTGCCTTCTAAGTGCTAGGATTAAAGCTGTGTGCCACCACTGCCCAACTTTTATTTTATTTCTTAATGCAGAATTACAGGGGTCTCAGTAAATATAGTACCTACTGTGCAAACATAGGACCCGAGTTAGGTTACCAGTATTCTTATAAAAGCAATGTCCCCTGTCAACATGCCTGTGGCACCAAGACGGAGCACAGGAACATCCCTCAGATTCCGGGGCTCTCCAGGCTAGAAGAAATAATGAACTTCATGATCAATAAAGGTTCTGCTCTCAAAAAATGTAAGGTACAGAGCAATAGAGGAAGGTCCCTAAGCTGAATTCTGATTTTCAGGTGCATGCACAGAAAAGCTTATACACACACATACACACTCACACACAGACGAGCATGCTCAAGCACCAATACACACATACGCACACATTACTTTTAACCATGATTAGAGTTAACAAAATCATAGAAAATCTATTTTCTTAATTTGCCCAAGGAGGTTTTCTATTAGCATATATCCACCAGGAGTTCATTGCTTTAAACTCTAGTGGGTATCAATAGTCAGTACCAAAACAGGTAACATAATGAATTCTCAATTTCACATCTGCTTATTTGTATTTATGCTACTGGAAATGCCTACAAAGCACACCCATGATAACAATGGCAGTAGCAGAGTGACTCTACATGTCTTTATACTCAGTTTGATAGTATGAAAATGCCTAATTTTAAAAATTTGAGTATCAGGTTGGAGAGATGGCTCAGTTGTTAAGAGCAGTAACTACTCTTCCAAAGTTCCTGAATTCAATTCCCAGCAACCACATGGTGGCTCACAACCATTCAAAATGAGATCTGATGCCCTCTTCTGGTAGCTGTCTGAAAACAGCTACAGTGTACTTAGATATAACAATAAATAAATCTTTTAAAAAAATTGAGTATCTCCAAAATTCCTAGTTTATGATATTATGCTGAAAACTCATTGGCCTTTGAAAGGTACCATTGTTGACAAATTTTTGCCCTGCTTCTACTAGTGAAATCCCAGATATTGTTTAGCCATGGGTAAGATTTAATAATTACAGTAAGCAGTCTTCTGAAAAAAATCCACTGATGCTTGAAATTTCAAAATTAACCAAAAGACTATGACAAAAAATTTTTTTAAGTCATATGGAGTTCAGTCAAAGTGAGATGACCACTAGTGGATGCTTATGTTTAAAAAACAAAGACAAGAAAAATAAATTTCTCAACAACACCCAGAGGAAGTTGGACTATCATGCACTCTAACATACCCAGGATCATAAGTGAGGAAACCACAACATCTGCCCCAACACAGGGAGTTACTGGGACCAGTGGGATCCAGGGAAGCAGGAAACCTAGCCAGCCAGTGGCACTGGTGCCTTCTGGTCTGACCTGGTGCACTGAGCAGACTTTGGGTGCTAGGTCTATATCCAGTCTCACAACACCTGCAAGAAGCTGGACTCCCAGATTCTCTAACACACCCAGGATTATAGGATCTCAGGAGCTTGATCACACCAGGATTTCAGGATCCTAGAGGCAGCTTTACTCCCAGGAGCACTGACACACTCAGAATCTCAGGATCACAGGATCACAGATTCACTGGATCACAGAGACAGCTGGACTCTGAGGAGTTCTGACACAACCAGGATCACAGAAGGGACAGGCTCCAGTCCAAGACACTGGGTACAGGTAACACTAGGGATAACCAGATGGCAAGAGGCAAGTAGAAGAGGATAAATAACAAAACCAAGGTTACTTGGCTTCATCAGAACGCAGTTCTCCCAACATAGCAAATCCTGAATACACCATCACACAAGAAAAGCAAGATTCGGATCAAAAATCACTTCTTATGATGATGATAGAGGACATTAAGAAGGACAAAAATAACTCCCTTAAAAAACATACAGGAGAACACAGGTAAAAAGATAGAAGCACTTAAAGTGGAAACACAAAAATCCTTTAACGAATTATAGAAAAACATGAACGAAATGTAAATAAACAATAAAAATGGAAATAGAAACAATAAAGAAACCACAATGGGAGACAACCCTAAAGATATAAAACCTAGGAAAGAGATCAGGAGTCATAGGCATTACCAACAGAGTACAAGCAGAAGAGAGAATCTCAGGTGCTTCTGCATAAAAAACATTGATACAACAAACAAAGAAAATACAAAATGCAAAGAACATACAAGAAGCCTACAAAACTCCAAATAGACTGGGCCAGAAAAGAAATTCCCCCATCACATAATAATCAAAACATCAAATGCACAAAACAATGAAGGAATGTTAAAAGCAGAAAGGGAAAATGGTCAAGTAAAATGCAAAGATGGATCTATCAGAATTACACCAGACTTGTGAACAGAGACTATAAAAGCTAGAAGATCCTGGGCAGATGTCTTACAGACTCTAAGAACACAAATGCCAGGACAGCAAAACTCTCAATTAATATAGATGGAGAAGCCAAGATATTCCATGACAAAATCAAATTTGCACAATATATTTCCACAAATGCAGCCCTTCAAAGAAAAATAAATGGAAAATGTCAACACAAGGAGGGAAACTACATCTTAGAAAAAGCAAAAAGGTAATTTTCCCAAAAAAAAAATGAAAAGAAGATAGCCACATGAACAGATTTCCAACCTTAACAACAAAAATAACAGGAAGCAACAATTTACCTTTCCTTAATATCTATTAATATCAATGGACTACTATCTTGCTTCTTTTAGGGTGTAGTTTTGTTCCTTATGTTAGTATTTTCCTGATAAGCAACTTCAACAAAATGGCTGGATATAAAGTGAACTCAAACAAATCAGTAGCCTTCCTGTATTCAAAGGATAAACAGGATGAGAAAAAAACTAGGCAGATGACACCTTTCACTATAGTCACAAATAATATAAAATACCTTGGTGTGACTCTAACCAAGCAAGTGAAAGATCTGTACAAAGATTTGTGAGAGAAAGATTCCACAAAGAGTAGAATTTCATGATTGTCCTTACCCTTTATTTGAAGTGGTAAGAATTTCAAGTGGATTTTTATCTGAAGTCCAAGAATCTATCTATACTGAACTAAAAATGCAATGTTTCACATCAGGCAAACATAACTTCCTCAGGAGACTTGGGGCATTTCCAACAAAATTCAGACTTGTACGCAGCAGTTAAAATTAGATGTCATTCTTTACTAATTTTCAAAGTTTTTTTTCACATTTTTCTTATTCCCTTTCCTGTCTCTTTTCCTTCCTTCTTAAAGTTTGTATTTAATCCAGCCACCTCTTTGTACTTATGTTCCCAAATAATTAATAAGATGAGTTTGTCAAGGAAGGTTAAGCAAAAATAGAAACCCTAACCATGAAGTATTGATTTGCCTGGAGAAACCTTTTGTTGTGCCCCTTTGAGAGTAATTTAGCTACTTTTACCATAGCCACATTTGATGACTATATCAAATTATTGACCTATGCTGCTTAGTTTGCTGACAGGCATTTAAAAATATTTATTGTGAAAAGAAACAACAAACTAGGACACAATACATTAATTGTGTTTACTTCATTTCTCACATCAATAAACTGCAGCACTGTTTCTCATTATATCCCTGTTGTATGAGAGAGGCTTTGTTTTAGAATGGAGATAGGAGAAAGTTTTGCTTTAAAATGTAGCAATTCTGTATCTTCTCATTACTATAGTACAGATGAAGGGATATAGTTCATTTAAAACTTTGTTTTTTTTTATTAAATGTTTTCTTTATTTACAATATCTCTCATTTAAAACTTTGTGTTGATATAAAGTTAAAAGTAAAAATAAAAAGGTACCCTATAGCTCAACAATTCTGAGACTATCAAAAGTAGGACATGAATATTTCTTTATGTAATTTTCCCAAAATAGGCAAGATCTAAAATTTCCTTGTTTGTAAGTTAACTTCCAGGTAGGGGAAGTCTAATGGTCTATATTATTAAATGTTCAATATATCTTTTATAGACATTAGATATCCTAATTCTATGTTTTATGAGATGTTACAATAATCCTAAAAATAATATATTATATTTCATAAACAAATATGAACTATAATTAGGTGTTATTTGCATATCAATTAATTGAGAAATATATGCAAATTCAACAGAGTACGTAGAGCATGTAGATGGTTCTTTCAGAAAGATGTACTAGGTAAATAGACTAAGTAATATCTGAACTATATACAATAATTATGATTACCTACACAACATTCTATCAAACCATCATGGTGTATGGAAGTATTCAATGCAAATAAGATCAGATATACCAATTATATAAAGAAATAGTATTAAAACTTGTTTGATTATTTCTAAAATTATTAAAACTTTAATCTTTATTATTTTTGAAATGTGGTTGTTACATTTTCTCCCAGGGGCTATATTTCATTTTTTAAATTTTATTTTTGAAATATAATTGATTAAAATATAATTATATCACTGTCCTACTCTTTTTGTAACACTTGAGCCTCTACCAAATACCCTCCATTGATTTCTCTCTGTAATTCTTCAACCACATAGCTTCTTTTTCTTTGATTATTACTGTTATAAATACAAACACTTGTGTTTGTATATATGTGCATGTGTCCTGTGTATGTATGTTGTATCTTCATCTGTAGGGATATACTATTATCCCTGAGAGGCATCTAAAGGCTGTACTTGTAATCTATTTTTGGTTTTGGAGTCACTTGAAATATTGTGACCAACTGTTCAAAAGGAGGTCTTTCAGGCATTGCACTGGAGATTCTCTGTTAGTCTGTTGTCCTGCTGTCTCTTGTCAACCCAAGTGGCTTAACTCCCTTTAAAATTCCTTTAGTGTGTGTGTGTGTGTGTGTGTGTGTGTGTGTGTGTGTGTATGTGTGTGTGCATATATATATGCTCTATTTGTAGACACATCTTTATCTCTATATCTATGTATCTATGTATCTATTTATCTATGTATCTATCTATCTATCTTTCTATCTATCTTACACACACATAAAGACAGACATACGTAGAGACATACAACAACAAAAAAACCTACTATGTTTGCTTATGTTCCTTGTTTGTATTTAGATTTAGGGTTGACAACTCTACATTTGAAAAACAATAAGGGCACTCATCCTTTTTGCAACAGTAATTAGCTATCTATATCTCTGTATTAGAAGTATGAACCCCATGAAAATTCCTATCTGCACAGGAACATGTTCATTTATATCAACATTGTTCTGATCTTGCTCATGTAGACATTTCTAGGAGAGATTGTTTTACTTCTGGCTATTTTAGCTTTTTTAAATCATTTCAAACATTCTTCTATAACACTCACTTAGCCATACAAGCAGAAACTATGATGCAGCTGCTCCATAATGCATACTTACATCTAAAGATTTGAAAAATAGTCTAAGGATTTAAACAAAGTGTTCTCAATAGAAAAAAATAAATAATACCTGGAAACACCTAAAAAGTGGTCATCATCTTTGGCAATTAGAAAAAAAACACATTAATTCTTTTTTTTTCTTTTTTGCTATTTCATTTCACACCAGCAAGAATGACAAATATCAAGAAAACCACTGATATCAAATACTGATAATATACTAGACAAGAAACTTATTTTCTGTTGGTGAAAATAAAATTGGTACAGCCACATCAGAAATCGATATGGAGAATATTCAAAAACACTAAAAGTAAATTTATCATATGACTCACATCTTGGCATATGCCTACAGTGCTTGCATCCCACTCAATAGGTTCTTGCTCCTATTGCTGCCTATTCACACTATTCTGGAAATAGAAACAATCTAAATGCCATTAAACAAAGGAATGGATGAGTAAAATTTATACCTACATAGTGAAATACAATTCAGCTATAAAGAATAATGAGGGGCTGGAGAGATGGCTCAGTGGTTAAGAGCACTGACTGCTCTTCCAGAGGTCCTGAGTTCAATTCCCAGCAACCAAATGGTAGCTCACAACCATCTGCAATAGGATCTGATGCCCTCTTCTGGAGTTTCTGAAGACAGCAACAATGTACTCCTATACATAAAATAAATAAATTTTTTTTAAAAAAAAAGAATAATGAAATTTAAGGATAAATGGATGATCTAGAAGAGAATATATTGAGTGAAATAACACAGACCACAAAAGACAAACAAGCACTGCAAGTTCTCTCATTGAGTTTTTGTGCAGTTAAGTAAAAATCACTTTTATATTCATCCTCATTTACAAATGTATGGAAAGTGACATTTCACAGTTTACATACATCCTTGCTCCAGGGAACGTATGCATAGCCACTCAACCTATAGATACATGTCTTAGTGAATGTAAGACATCTCCAAATGATGTAAATTTGATAAAAGGAGATAATTTGTAATTATTCTACCCTTTTCCATTGACGATATGTCTGAGTAGGACTCAGAACAGTAAAGACATATGAGAAAAATACCAGTAAAACTGTTACTTAACTAAAATAACTGACAGTAATTGTTCAGTTTGTAGTCTAAATTTCTTCTCAATTATTACATCTAATATCAAGTAGTTAGGTTTTTACATTCACTACACCAAAAAAAAAAATGGTCAAGAGTTTAGTTTGAAGTTGTCATTGAAAAATTTATCAATAAGATTCTGGTAAATACTGTATTAGGAAAATACAGGGAGTTAGGAATCTATGAACGTGTATGAAAATGAACTTAATAACTGAAATACAGCAAGCATGTGAGGCCTGCAAAAGAAATATATGTTGGAGGCTGGATATACGCTTCAGAGTTTAAGAAAACTTTTCTGCTTTTCCATTCAAGCCTCAGTTTGATTTCCATCACCTGGTTCTTACAGCTATAATTTAAGCTTGCAGGGTTCTAACACCTTACTGCCTTTGCAAGTATACACCTGATATGCAAACACATATGCACACATAGACACATACACACACGCATATACACGCACACACATACACACACACATACACACATACATGCACACACATACACACACATACACATACATACATACACACACATGCACACACACATATATATACACACATACACACATACATACACATACATACATACACATACACACACATATACACACACATACATGCACACAATACACACACACACCTATGTAGAGAGAGAGAGAAAAGGAGAGATTTTAAGAAAGAATATAAAAATTGTGTATCAGATGTACTTCTAGTACTGTGTTTACTTTGTAAAAAGAAAAAAAATACATAGTTGTAGATTACTCTTCAGAGAAGTGATGCATTTAACTACAAATCATTTAAATTTCCTTTCAGCATTTCCTGCATTACAGAAAGGATCTTTCTATTTATCTTCAGTTAGCCAAATATAGTTGTAAGTGGAAGTGTCCTAGACTACAACTGATATATTACATAATTCTGCAGACAATAAATGTCAGATACCAAGATGGGGTAACTCACATGCTAAGAATAAACAGCTTTGGTCATTGATACCCACACAAAGTGTTTTCAGTAAAGGAAGCCATTATCCATTATTTATATTGGAAAACACTAGCACTGGTGTTGCCTTTATAGATGTGGCTACTTAAATATCAAGTAGAAAGAGCAGAGAAAATGAAGAAAGCAAAACTGTATTTTAAGTTGTCTAGAATTCAAAAACTCTGGAGGCTGTCTTTCTGGCTTTGCTAAGCAGTAAGTATATTGATACTGTGGGAATTTTTCTTACTGAGGTCAGACACTTGAATGTGTACATGAGAAACAATATTTATTTCAATAATTTCTTTTTGAAAACAGCTAATGGAGTTTTTTGTTTTGTTTTGTTTTGTTTTTGTTTTTGTTTTTTTGAGACAGGGTTTCTCTGGGTAGCCCTGGCTGTCCTGGAACTCTCTCAAATCTGCCTGCCTCTGCTTCCCAAGTGCTGAGATTAAAGGGATGTGCCACCACTGCCCAGCTGCTTCAAAATATTTTATATGTGATTTTTTCATAAGCCTATGTTCTTCAAAGTCTATGCTGCCTTTTCTCCAACTAAAGTTCTGCTGTAACCAGTAGTGATCTGTAAGGAAATGTGCCGAGAGACATTTCTGGGGCCTCATGATCTGAATTGTAATGGACAGCTAGGCACCAGATCTCTCTTCTCTTGGGGCTCTTCATATTGTTACACTTTTTAAAAATTTTTTGGCTATTTTATTTATTTACATTTCAAATGTTATTGTCCTTCTCCATTTCTCCTCCACAACTCCCCTATCCAAATCCCCCTTCCCCTGATTCTATGAGGGTGCTCTCTACCCACCCACTCCCTCATTACCACCCTAGCATTCCCTGAAACTGGTGCATCCAGTCTTCACAGGACCAAGGGTTGCCCCTCCCATAGACTGGGTTTTAAAAATCACAAAAATTAAGATCTAAATAATAGCAACACCAGTAGACATCTAAATATGGATGGGGAGAGCACAAAAGTCTCCATTACAAATGAAGAGCCACCAACAAATCAGAACTACTTCTTTTTTGTCCTTTATTTAAAATTGATTTCTTTATTACAATATATTCTGATTATATTTTCCCTCCTCCTATGCCTCCCAGTTCTTCTGTAGCTCCCTCAGCTTAGATGAATACTCTCTTTGGATTTCCTTAGATAATAAAGACATCTAAAAAAACAGTAATAAAATAAAATATCATAAAACAAATCAAATGAGACAGAATAAGATAAAACTAACAGAAAATTATCCAAAGACACAAAAACCACATATAGACAAAAAGGTATACATGGTTACACACAGAGGAATCTCATGAAAAATCACAAAATTAGAAGCTTTAATATATACCCTGATGGACCTGTAAGAGAAGGAGGAGGAGGAGGGAGAAGGAGGAAGAATTAGAGGAAGGCAGAGAAGGAGGTGAGGAACAAAAAGATAGAAGAGGGAGAGGGAGAAGAAGGAGGAGAAAGAAGAAGGAAGGAAGAAAAAAGTGGCATTGACCCATTCTTATCACCTTGCACAATGCTCTAGTCTAAGTGTATCAAGGATCTCAACATAAAACCAGATACATTGAATCTAATAGAAGGCAAAGTGAGAAAGAGCTGTGAACTCATTGGCATAGGGGGAATATTCCTAAGCAGAACACCAATGACTCACACTCTAAGATCAAGGATTGATAAATGGAACCTCATGAAACTAGAAAGCTTCTGTAAGGCAAAGGATGTAGTCAATAAGACAAATCACAACCTACAGATTGGGGAAAAAAATCTTCACTAAATCCACATCTGATAGAGGGTTAATATCCAAAATATATAAATAACTCAAGAAGCTAACCACCAAAGAACCAAACAACCCTATCAAAAAATGGGGTATAGAACTAAACCGAGAATTCACAACAGAGGAATCTCTAATGGCTGAGAAGCACCTAAAGAAATGTTCAAAGTCCTTAGTGATCAAAGAAATACAAATCAAAACGACCCTGAGATTCCAACTTACACCAATCAGAATGGCTAAGATCAAAACCACAGGTGACAACACGTGTTACTGAGGATGTGGAGAAAGAGGAACACTCTTCCATTGCTGATGGGATTACAAACTGGTACAATCACTCTGGTTATCAATCTGGAGGTTCCTCAGAACTGGAAATAGATCGACCTGAAGACCCAGCAATACCACTCTTGGGAATTTACCCAAAAGATGCCCCACCTTGTCACAGGGGCAAGTGTTCCAGGACTGCCTGGTCTGGGTTCAGTCATAGAAGATTCACCTAACCCTCAAGAGACTGGAGGCCTCAGGGAGTTTAGAGATCTGGTGGGGTGGGGGGGGTGGGGAGGAGGTGTGGGATATGGAGAAGTTGGAGGGTGGACTGGGAGGGGAATCAAATCTGGAGTGTAAATAAATAAATAAATAAATAAATGATTAAAAAAATAGTGACTGAAGGCTTAGAAGTATATTTGCAGTGAGAAAGCCTGAGTGTGCACATAATAATGGCTAAGAACCCTTTAAAATACAAAGTTTTTATTAATGTATTTAATGCATATTTTCACCAGTGAAGTAACAGGAAATTAAGAATATTGATGCAGATCTGATTTTGGCACCTTAGCACTCCTATGAATCAGACTGTAAACTTAGGCATATACACACAGAGAGAAAATCTAGGACACATGAAACTTCTAAATTCATCGAGCAGGAAAGAACCCTTTAAGGAAGACTAATTGATTATCAGAGAAGCAAGTGGGAGCCAAGAGTAGTAAATGATGTTGAGAAAGCTATTAAAGGAGACAAATTGAAGAAAGAGATTTGTATCAAGAAATTAAATGCCATCAAGAAAACAGGCAAACATAAGGAATGCCACTCTTTCTTGTGAGAAGAGTTTAGTTTAGCAGAATCAGAATTAGAAAACTAAAGGAAGCGGTTTCTTGACCTAAAATTGTCCAAGGGTAAAAGGGCTCAAAGAAGACTAATATTCCAATTAAGGTAAGCTCTGATAGAAGCACACTGTGATAATGTAGCTGAGTGTGGAGAAATTCCAAGTCTTCCAGGGGTGGTGGAGAGAGAGGAAAGAGAATTGGAGTCCAGCCTGAATCCAAAAAGCAAACCAAAACAAATAGATGAGTAATCCTGCAGAATTCATTTTTCTCATTATCCTTAATGAAACTCATTGTTTCCCAGTGAAGCACTAAGATGATTACCACCCTGAAATTAAGTGGCAAAGCTCTGTAGGAAAAATAGGTCCTAGAAGATCTTTGGAGATCTTGGAATACATTTTAAATGGAAAAACAACAATGTTGTGGTGCAAATTACCTTGCTATTGACAGTGTATATAACTGTTCATGTTACCTTTGAGGTTTTTGAGTAGTGATATGTGAAAAAAATCTTATGTCTAAAAGGTGCATCTGCAGTAATATTGAAGTTAACGTGGAAAATTTGAGCTATCATTCTTTTCAACACATACTGGAGACCTTGTCCTTTTGTTTTCAAGCTGAAGAAATGTTAGAATAATTTTTGTGAAATTTTTCTTTGCACAAGTTATTAGGCTCAGGCAGTTTCAAATGAATTAATTTACAATGAGCTTCTTGGTGGGTTGATTATTTATAACTCCATTATAGAACTGATGTGGGTTAAGTTTCAATGACTTGCCAAAATTTTGTCAATTGTGAGAAACAGAAAAATCTTTTTTTTTTTTTATTGTTTTTCAAAACAAGGTTTCTCTGTATAGTCCTGGCTGTCCTGGAACTCACTTTTTAGGCTAGGCTGGCCTCGAACACAGAAATCCACCTGCCTCTGCCTCCGAAGTGCTGGGATTAAAGGTGTGTACCACCACTGCCCGGCCAGAAAAATCTCAAGTCCTAAGTAACACATGGCACAGGATTTATGGCTGTAAATCATCACAGTTGCTAAAATATGAGAATTGTTAAGATTTATTCCAGAACATTCATTTCTTTTGTGTAGCATCTTGTGTCCCTATGTGTCCCCAAAGTGTTGGAAGAACTTTATCAGCTTCTGCTATCTGCAAGCTAGTACTCATAACAAAGGAGCTTTTTCTAGAGGGTCCCAGCAAGTCTCCTAATGTTTTACTAATGTGAAATATTAAACAATCAATGATAGACAGAAAAAGGACAAGAAGAGTTATGTTAATTTATACTTGGGCCAATTGACTTCACCAGATTCAATTGAGGAAGATGTAATGGAGATATTAATGTATGAATTAATACACAAACAGTTTACAATATTAGGTAAAATTCACTTTGAGGATATACATTTTTCTGTGAAAATTACATTATCACTTTAGTAAAACTTGGAGTATAAATTTGTCTATGAAAATTACATCATTATTTTAATAATGATTGAAAGATGGCAAATCTAATTAAAGGATTGTAGGACTCATAATTTTTGACTTTGGTTCATATACACACATATATTCTTGATTATGCATACATATTAAACATAATAATTTAGATTCTCATTTTCATAACTGAACAGGATGAAGAATAGATGATAGATGACTGACAGATGAATACCAAGAATACCACATTTGACATTTGTCATGACTAAATAATCAACCAAAAATATCATGTTACATATGTTTGTAGGTATTAAATGTATTAACTGTGATAAACATACTTAAGTTCATGAAATTTCTTTAAATGTGATTGAATTAAAACTAATTGCTGCACTCTATTAAGAATATGATGTCACAAAGGAAATAAAAACAAAATCCTTTGGATTCTGAGAGTTACCAAGCAAGTCGGATTCAAATTCACACACTTCATCATAATTTCTGCTGAGTTTCCTGAGAGTATCTGTGAAAATACTTTCAGGTGGTATTAGGTGTAAAAGAGGCAACGTTGTACCATCACTGTAAATTGGAGTTCAGTGTGCTCTTGCGGGAAGCATTTCCATTTGCATTGGTATTCATGGAATAGAGTTCTTGGCATAAAGATATGAGATGAAGTGCTCATAAAAATGGATTCACTTATCCATCAATGTAATCTTGGATCAAGAGGTGTAAATATATATAGTCTAAAATATTTAGTTCAAATGTAGCAAGAAATTTTACAGCCTTAAAGTGCTTCTGCGTCCTTGGAACAAATAACGAATTATGAGTTGATGTCACACCATAAATGGTGCTGAGGATACACTGAAGCTAGGATGCATTTTGCCAGGGTGAGACGCAAAGAAAAGAAAAACTGATAGCTTTGATCCCAGAATTGTAGACCAAGGGAAAGTCACTAAAACTCTGGGAGGATATAATGGTAGATGTCTTTGCTAGTTTATCTTAATAGTTCTAATTATTCCAGGCTGATTTAATCAAGGTACAAACTCTCTAAAATCTTCAAGAGCATGGTTTCTTCCTGCACTCAGTGCTCAGGGAACATCCTTAGAATGCAAGACAGAAAAATTGTAAGATCCAGAGGACCAGGACGTCACCTATAAGATTGTACAATCTAGGGATTACAGGAAACCACACACATGGAATGTCAACATCATGTTTGTCTAAACAAGACTTGAATAATTAAAAATAACCCTTGATATTTCAGTGTAAATGGGGAGAAGCTCATGGGACCCCATGCCTAGATAAGGAGCTGCAGACAAAAATCATCTACTGAGAATGGGGTAATAAGACCTCCATAGGCATAATTCCCCTAATTGTTTATCCAAGAAGGAGGGGTCAGTCCTGGAAACAGGTGGACTCACCAAATATGTTCATTCATTTATATGCATATCTATCAACAAATAGTTATTGATTGGGGGTGATAGAAGATGACAGGGAAGGAGAAAAAGAAAGGGAGGGATACTGAAGTGATAGAATTTTATCTTAATTGAATTAAAAATAAATGTGAAAAGTGTTCATAGGGTACTCTTTTGTAAAGATAAAACATATCCTTAAATCACATTTTAACCAAACAAAAGAATATAACATTTAAACTAGTTTTATTTAAAAAATATTAACCAATGAATAATAAGAACATGATTCATGATAGTGTTACACATTTTTGGACTTGACACTCCATGAGTGATACATTTGCCTATTATTTTTAACAAACACTTAAATAGTGCCTATTTTATTATATAAAAAAATCTGGATGGCCTTTTCTTCAGTTCCTGCTCTACTCTTTGTCCCTTCATTCCCTTTTGAAAGGAGGAATTCTGGATTCATTTTTGAGATGGGTGGGTGGCCCCATCCCTCAACCAGAGACTGTACCTATCCACTGGATATGGTCTCTACAGGTTCTATTTCCACTTTGTTGGGTATTTTGGCTAAAGTCCTCACTGACTTGTCCTGGGAATCTCTTGGATCCCTAGCATCTGGGACTTCCAAGGGGCTATACCCTCTGCCTTCCCTACTCCATCCAGAGACTGCCCCACCTAGGGATCCATTCCATCTGCTAACACCAAACCTAGACACTATTGCTGATGCTCCAAAGTTCTTACTGACAGGAACTGGGTATAGCTGTCCCCTGTGAGGCTCTTCCAGAGCCAAACCAATACAGATGTGGATGTATATAGCCAAAGATTGAACTAAGTGCAAGGACCCCAATGTGTTGTGGACCCCAGGGGTTGCTTGTATCTTGATGCTAATTTTTCTTTTCTGGGAGCCCTAATGAATAAAGGAACCAATCACTGAGCGAGTAAGCAGGACTTCCAGGTTGGAAGGAGGAAGAGAGGAATCAGGAGAGGGTGAGAGCCTTTTGGAATGCGGATAGCATAAGGGCAAGATGTAGCTGCTAGAAGTTCCCTGTATCATGGTGGATCCATCAGGATTTGCCACTGGGGGAATGAGATTTAATGGGACTTACAAGATAAGGTTTTAGTTGTTGAGTCCAGAGATTGAGTTACCATTGTTTCTGAGATAAGTTTGAGTGGTTTTTCTTCTCATGGCAATTAGACTGGGCTCCAGAGGGAAAGGTACTGCAGCCAAGAGTGGGTTTGTCTGATGTGCATCACAAAGGCTGTGGGGGCTTTGAAGCTTGTGGCTGGAATGGTAGTGATCCACCAGTGGGAAACTAACAATCTGGGTGGAGAGACTTTGGAGTTCTAAGTCAGAGTCTCCATGAGATATAACAGGTTGGCCATTGCCTGCCAGCACTTGGCCAGGCAGACCACAGGTGCAGAGTTGCTGGCACAAGTGTGGAAACATGCTGGTTCTTTTTTAATATTTCCTGCAACACCAATGGAGAAGTTAGTGCAAGGACTATTGGAGCTGAAAGGGTTTGCAACCTCATAGGAAGAACAATAATATCAAGCAACCAGACCTCACAAAGCACCCAGGGACTAAACCACCAAGCAAAGAGTACATAGGGAGTACCCATGGCTCCAGCTGGATATGTAGCAGAGGATTGCCTTATCTGATATCACTAGAAGGGGAGTCTCTTGGTCCTGTGGAGGGTTGATCATCCAAGATAGAGGTACACTAGACCACTGAGGCAGGTGTGGGTGGGTGGGTGGGAGCACACCCTCATAGAGGCATGGGGAAGGGAGGAAGGGTTGGAGGCTTGTGGAGGGGAAACTTGGAGGGGATAACATTTGAAATGTAAATAAATAAAATAACCAATAAAATTAATTACAAATAAAAAATCTATTGAAATTTGTTGTCAATATGAGCTCACTTAATATCAGTTAGAAAATAGTTTATAGCTAAGGAAGGGGGTCTCTTCAGTTTCCATATAGCAACTGTTGAACATTTCTACTAAGGTCAATTGCACTAACTCTTGGGAGCCTCCCTTATCTCTGGTCTCAGGAACTCCTAAAAAACTTTCCCTGACTCTTTGCAGCTACATATTTCAACTTATTCTTGTAGCTCTCTGGAACTCTCACCTGTCTTTCCCCATGCCTGATCCTAACCTCCTATTTCCCTAACCCTCCCTTCACCCAGGAGGTCCCTCCCTCCTTCTGCCTCTCCTGGTTATTTTGTTTCCCCTTCTAAGTGAGATTGAAGCATTCTCACTTGGGCCTTCTTTCATGTTTAACTTCCTTGGAACTGTGGGGTGTATCATGGGTATTCTGAACTTTTTGCCTAATATTCACTTATCAGTGAGTACGTGCCATGCATGTCTGTTCAGGTACTTTTGGGACTGTTACCTTACACAGGGTAACATTTGTAATTCCATCCATTTTCCTGCACAATTTATGATGTCTTTATTTATTTACTTATTTATGTATTTATTTATTTATTTTGTTTTTTTCGAGACAGGGTTTCTCTGTGTAGCCATGGCTGTACTGGAACTCACTCTGTAGACCAGGCTGGCCTCAAACTCAGAAATCCACCTGCCTCTGCCTCCCAAGTGCTGGGATTAAAGACATGTGCCACCACTGCCTGGAATGATGTTCTTATTTTTAATAGCTGAATAATATTCTATTGTGTAAATGTACCACATTTTCTGTATCCATTCTATTATTGAGGGACATCTGACTTGCTCCCAGTTGCGGGCTACTATAAATAAGGCTGCTATAGACATAGTAGAGCACATATCCTTGGGAAATGGTTGAGAATCTTAGGGTATATGTCCAGGAGTATTATAGCTGAAGCTTAAGGTAGAACTATTTTTATTTTTTTCTGAGAAACTATCAGATGGATTTCCAGCATGATTTTACAAGTTTGCAATCCCACCAGCAATGGAGGAGTGTTCTTTCTCCACATCCTCACCAGCATTTGATGTCACTTGAGTTTGAGTTTATCCACTCTGATTGGTTTGAGGTAAAATCTCAGGGTCATTTTGACTTGCAATTTCTTTATGACTAAGGATAGTGAACATTTCTTTAAGTGCTTCTCAGCCATTGAAATTCCTCAGTTGAGAATTCTCTATTTCTGTACCTCATTTTGGATTGTTTGTCTTTTTGTTTTGTTTTGTTTTGTTTTTTAAGTTTAACTTATTGTGTTCTTTATATATTTTAGATATTAGCCCTCTATCAGATGAAGGTTAATGAAGATGTTTTCCCATCTGTAGGCTGCTATTGACAGTATCCTTTGCCTTACAGAAACTTTTCATTTTCATAAGGTCCCATGTAGTGACTCTTGACCTAAGAGCCTGAGCCATTAGTGTTCTGTTCAGGAAATTTTTTCCTGTGCCAAAATTCCAGGCTTTTTCTTACTTTCTCTTCTATTAGATTTAGTGTGTCTGGTTTAACATTGGCTTTTTTGATCCATTTGAACTGCAGTTTTGTGTTGATGGACCCTAAGGTGTTTTTAAATCCCACGCCCTCCTTATAGCTTTCCCTCCCACCTGGGGTTAAGGCTAGAACAAGTTTTATTCTCCACCCACAGGAACATTCCTGAATAAAAAATTCTCAGAATGTACTGACTGATAGTTTCCTGATCCTATGGAAAGTCCCAGAGTGAGTTCAAATGAGTATCATGCTTGCTAGCCAAGAGATTTAAAGGTCAACATGCTTAGCCAATAAGTTGGAACTGTAATGTTGCTGATGTAGCCTGTGCACCTAAAAAGTATAAGAACTGCTTGTAATAGTCATTTGGAGTCACTTTCTCCTCACTCACCTAGAGGGACAGGTTGATGGTTGACACCAATGCACTGGAAAATAACCCTCTTCCTCTTGCATCAATCTGCTTCTAGGTGTCTCACTTGGGGTCTTACAGTATGAATTGTTAAATGTGCATCTATGCACATATTCTTCTACATACAGTTATACCACTACCATTTTGTTGAAGATGTTCTCCCTTTTTCATAGTATGGTTTTGAGTTATTTGTTAAAAAAAAAGTGTCCATAAGTATGTGTGTTTATTTTTGAGTCGATTCTATTGATCCACCCGTCTGTCTCTATACCAATGCCATGTAGTTTTTATTACTATTGCTCTGTAGTGGAGCTTTATGGTAGGGATGGTGATACCTCCAGAAGTTCCTTTACTGTTCAAGATTGTTTTGGCTATCCTAGTGTGTTTGTTTCATTTTGTTTGTTTTTCCATATGAAGTTGTGAATTGTTCTTTCAGTATCTGTGAAGAATTGTGCTGGAATTATGATGTGGATTGCATTGAATCTGTAGATTGCTTTTGGTAAGATGTCAGTTTTCACCATTTTAATCCTAATGATCCATGGGCATGGGAGATCTGTCCATCTTCTGATATTTTTCTCAGGTTCTTTCTTCAAAGACTTGAAGTTCTATCTGCCTTTGTTAAAGTCTTAGTGTTTAACTAGTTGGGTGGAATCCCACCTTGGTATTACCATTTCTACCACACCTGGGCCTAATCTCACTCTGTCCTAGGATGAACTTGAACTCAGGAATCTGCTTGCCTATGAAGAGCTTTGTATCTTCCTGAAAAGCTGGCTCATAGTGTAGCTGCCTTTGTTCGTTTAGATTCATGAAGCTCCTCATAATTCATATTGCATCCTTATACTTTGCATAGTTAAGAATTTATACATATATATAATGAACACATTTATTTAGAGCTCCTTCCCATAGGCTTAAAGGCTGCCCTGAAGGTCCCAGTGTTTACCATTTTTGGGTTTATCATTTTGCTGAGACATAGCCACACCCTCAACTCCAGTACTCTTGCTGTTTCTAATCACCATATAGTCATTAAAGTTAGCAGGGAGGACACTCCTGGGAGGAATGTGAAAATATGTACATTATTACACAAATGAGCCTTATGCCAAAGAGCAGCCATCAACACTCTTGGAGGATCATGCTAGGGCCCTATCCCAGGGACAGGAACTTTGTCACTTTCTCCTAAACAGGGCCACACTGGACTCGGAAGTTGGTCTCCTGTGACTGTTTCATAGCCCCACCAACAAGTTTAAGAAGGTTTCTGCTTTGTTGCTGTTCTATGCAGATTTACCTATGCAGTGTAGCACAGTTTTTCTCAAAAAATCCTCAGAGAAGCAGAAAAAAGGACTGATTATCAAAGCATGGAAGACAAGCTTTGGCATTTTGGTCAAAGAATAAACAGTTTCAGTTAGATTGAAGAAACAAATTCAAGATATCTACTATGCAACATGATGACGGTAATTAGCAATGTGCAACTGTGTTCACATAGAGTCAAAATTCAAGGACTTAGATAGGTAGCTTAGCCTTGTTTACTTTAGACATATTCAAAATTATTTCATTTGCTATGGCTTTTAGTGATCTTATATATTTCTACATCCATAAGCACCTCCTATTTCCAAGGGCTCCTACAAATAATGTATTTTTATTTTAAATATACCCAAAAAACAGAGCTATCCATATCTTTTGAACCATCACATCGGCATCCATCATTGGAGCATTAGAAGAAAGTTTCTTGTGTTTTAACACACACATTGTGAAGAGATAAGAGAAGAAATCAAAGTAAAACCTTCTAGCTAAAAGTACTTTTGAGAAAAAGTAATTTACTCCATTTCAAACATTTTTCCCATACCAGTTTTTAAGATAGTTTAGATCAATAATTAAGAAATGTACTCAAAGCCATGGCAGGTGGGTTCCTGAGTTCAAGACAAGCCTATTTTGCATAGTAAGTTCCAGGACAGCCAGAATATCATGTTGAGACACTGTCTCAACAAGCAAACAAAGAAACAAGAAAGGGAGGAGGGAAGGAAGGAAGGTAGGAAAGAAAGAAGGAAGAAGGAAAGGAGAGAGAAATAAAAAATGGTATAATCAGTCATCTTGTCAGATTATACCAAATGAGAATTATGTGAATACTCATAGTGATAAAATATTGATATAACTATAACTTCTATTATACATTACTTGCAATTTCTTGGAATTGTCTTCAATTCAGCTATTTTTTTTTTTTTTTTTGGTTTTTCAAGACAGGGTATCTCTGTGAGTTCTCAGTCCTGGCTGTCCTGGAACTCACTCTGTAGACCAGGCTGGCCTCGAACTCCAATTCAGCTATTAAAGGGTACTGTATCTTAATTTTTTCTTGTTCATACAGCTTGAAATCCCAAAATCATGTAAAAAAAGGGCATTGCATTTCTACAATGTTATTTCTTATTTAAAACAGTGTAGGTTTTTTTTTTTTTAATTTCAGAGAGAGGGTAGATTTATTTCTTAGTCCTGACAGTCAATTGTCTGTTTGATATTTGCACTACTTTAAGAGACAAGATTTGGATCCATGTGTATTAACTATATATGTGAAATTTTTAGTTATAAATGAATTTCTCTATAGGAACACATATTTGTATTATATATAATATTATATATGCATATTTTTGCATATCATACAAAATAAGACATTTTTACAGAGCATAATATGAATGACCTTTTTTCTGTTTCAGGAAGACTTTTGTCTGTCATCAACATTTAATTTGTTATAATTTATGATACTTTGTTTACTTTTTTATTTCAAACTAAGGATAGTGGTATTGAGCAAATAATTTGAAGAGTTAGTGTAAAGTGCTTATGAACTACTTTATTTATACTTATGAATAGATAACAGTAAAAATGTCCTGTTCTTCTTAGTACCTAAATCTATGCACAATTCTCAAAAAAAAAAAATGAGAAAAGGTAAAAATAATTTTGTTTGGCTATAAAGACTTCCTTTGCCAAAACTATGTAATTAATTGGGACTGGAGAAAAAGAGGCCCTCTCCTGCTCTTGAGCAGTGCAGCTATTTGAGATCATTTTTGTTTTCTCTGTGTTTTTAATATTATTCCCTAATTAAAGGCTTCCTAATGCTAATAGGTCATTGTTAATTTGGAAATTGAAGTACCAAATCACTTAGCAGCCTCTAAACCTTTTAGCTTCTCCATTGATATTTTAATAATGAAATTCAAGCACCCACAATGAGGAGATGAGCTAATGTAAATGGTACGCAATGCTTTTTGGGATGTAAATCAATACAGATATTGTGATGTCTTTCAGCTCAATGATCTATGTACTGGAAACAGGAATAGCTTTTAAAATGTATTTGAAATACATACCAATTACAACAACTATGGTTGCCTATATTTTAAAATTCATTCACATTTTACATTTTATATAGTTACATTCATTATACACAAAATATAAATTGGTATATAAAGTTGCGTACATTAGTGGAATTCAAAAACAGTTCCCATGTATGTTCCATTTCATCATAAAATCAAGTTAAATATAATTTTTTTTTTTTTTTTTTTTTTTTTTTTTTTTTTTGGTTTTTCGAGACAGGGTTTCTCTGTATAGCCCTGGCTGTCCTGGAACTCACTCTGTAGACCAGGCTGGCTTCAAACTCAGAAATCCTCCTGCCTCTGCCTCCCAAGTGCTGGGAATAAAGGTTTGCGCCACCACTGTGCAGCTAAATATACTTATTTTATTAATCTCAAATGTCTGTCATTTTTACATTTTATAATTTACTGAATCCTCTTTTCTAGTTTTTTGAAGTGTAAAGCACACCATTTTATTATTTCTCATTACTGGCTCTGTAGTAGTGCACCAGAGTCTCTTGTTTCTGTTTAACTGAAACTCAGTAAGCGCTGATCAAATCTTTCATTCCTAAAACATTTCTAGACTTCTCATGACTGCCTTAAATCTTCACCTTTTGTGAGGTTGATAGTTTGGATGACATATGTATGCCAGTTCATTTGGTATATTTCTTCCTTCATATGGCTTGTTCCACTTAACACAATGAATTCTAAGACTTTGTATTCCTTCAAACATAACAATTCCAGGATTTTGCCTAGATTCTTGGTATCACACTATGTTTATTTACTGTATTCTTTTTTTCCATTCACTAGTTAATGATCACTTGGATTCTTTCCAGTTCTTGGCTCATTACAGTATGACTTTCTTAAACCAAAAGAGTGCATTTCTTACCAACATGTTATTTTCTTTTCTTTGCATGTGTACCAATTCACAGTAAACCTACCACATCACAGAATTCCTTTATATTTCCATTTCTTAAAAAAGAAAATATGCACTGTTAGAGTGGAAGAATACTGACATTGTTGGCAGTGCTTTGGAGGTCTTCTCCTTTTTTGCCTCCTTTGCTTGTACTTTTATTCAATCTTTATACATTTTCATCCTTTATAGCCATTCTTCCTGGACTGAGAGCATATCCCATGTGGGTTGGAGTTGAAAGGATACAGTGTTTTGATTATCCTGTTTAAGGGATCTTTAGGAGCATATGTATTTAAACCATTCATAGAACAGTCAAATTACAAAATAATACGGAATTCAAAACACAACAAATATGACCTTTGTCTCTGTAAAGGCAAATGACATTGTGTTGTTTTGCAGGTGCATATGTGCTGCAGGTCAAGGCCACAGATGCAGATGATCCCACCTATGGAAACAGTGCCAGAGTTGTGTACAGCATCCTTCAGGGGCAGCCTTATTTCTCTATTGATCCCAAGACAGGTAACTTTTTACTTTGGCCAACATTACCACCACTCAATCAAATATTTAAACTTTAATCTGGGAACCAAGAATTGTCTATTCCAATCCAGCAATGAAGAGTCAGTGAACCAGCCAGGCAGTGGTGGTACACACCTCTAATCTCAGCACTTGGGAAGCAGAGGCAGGAGGATTTCTGAGTTCAAGGCCAGCCTGGTCTACAGAGTGACTTCCAGGACAACCAGGGATAACAGGGAAATTCTCGAAAAACAAAAACAAAAACAAAAAAGTCAGTGAACCATCATCTGGCAACAGAGGTGGCAATTATATGACTGATGGATAAATGTTTTCTTTTACTGAAGTTTGTGTAAATATAAATATTTGTACCACTTTTTAATAGGTCTAAATTTCTTAGCTAGGAATGCTGTATCTTAGTTTTGAAAATGTAATTCTATTCTTTTATTCACAGTCCTATAAAACATATTTTCTTTATTTGTTTCATGTCAGAGTTCTATATTGTGTTCAATTTTATTGTTTAAAGATGATGCAGATATATCTGCAATTTCTTTTGTTATTTGCATACATATGGAGAGTTGGTTTTGAGAAATATAGTAGATATGCTTGCAGTAAGGGAAACTGAGTATTTGCAAATCTGATGAACCAAGAACATTGATTCTTTTAAATTTAGTCTTCTTAGGCAAACCTTTTTCTTTTCTTTTCTTTTCCTTTCCCTTTTTATTTTTCTTTCTTTCTTTCTTTTTTAAAAATTTATTCTTTAATCTTTTTTACATTCCAGACTTTATCCCTCTCCTAGTTGGTCCACCCAAGACTGTTCCACATCCCATACTTCCTCCCCACCAACTCCCCTGCCCTACTGTCTCCAAGAGGATGTCTCCAACCCCTCTACACCACCAGACTTCCCCACTTGAAGACACTGATTAAATCAGTTATCCACTTAGTTAAAATAGATTTCAAAATAAATTAATGCTATTTTATATAGTAGCTCTGTATAATATAGAAATTCTAAACATGTTGTAGGGAATAAATTTTTAAGTTAATAATTCAAATTAAAATCAAATGTTTTTACTTTATTCTTGAAATTATAATATAAATGTATTTCCCCTTAGCTTTTCTTCCTCCATGTCCTTCCATATACTTTTATATATTTATATTCTTCTTCAAATTTACAATCTCATTTTCTACTAATTTTTATAGTATATATAAACAAATATGTAAATGCATATATTCCTAAATATAACTAATTCAGTCCATATAATATTACTTAAATAAATGGTTTTAAGGCTTATCATTTGGCACTGGGCAACCATTATTATGCCTGCCTTGGGGCAATTCACTTTTTCCTCTCCTGCATTTCTTCAGTTCCTAATGTAAGATTGAGGACCCTTGGGCATTTTCCTATCAGTTTTGATATGTCCACTGGAATAATTCTTGCTTTGATTTATAATTCTTATAAATCAAAAATTTAAACTTATATGTTCAAGTATATTCATTATACTTTTTTTCATTTATCTGAGGATTTCATGTATCCATATAATATACTTTAATCAATTCTGCTTCCAAACCCTTAATTTCTTCCCCCGTTCTCCTCACTTTTCCTCTGCCATCTACTCTCTGTGTGTGTGTCATCATTTCTCTTTCTCTTTCTCTTACTCTTTCTCCCATCTTTTTCCCTCTTGTCTCTCTGTCTTTACCTTCCTTCTTTCTCTCTCTATGACCTCACTGAGTTCTATCAGCTCTGTCTGTATACATGTTTTCAACCAATCATTTCAAAATCCAATTTCTAATATTGTAGTAAGATACAGATCAAGCAAAGATTAGTCAAATAAATATTGGCGAGAACCCTAAAGCCAACTGATGTTTTTCAATAATGTAGACTTGTTGAATTTTCAAAATTTCTGGCCACCTAAATATAAAATTTTCTTCTCAGTTTTTGTTATCATAGTCAGTCACTATTTGACACTGGTAAGCTTTAACAACTTCAGAGCAAGTCAAGTGGTTGCTTCCGTAGGCCCAAGCAAGTGTGAAGTACCAGAAGAACATTTTATCACATTAAAAGATCTTTTTAAAGTGATAGTTGAGGAGGGAAATGGGAAGTAAGCATGACTGTATTTCGTTGTATGAATGTGGAAAAATTGCAATAAACACATTTTCAGAAAAAAATATTTTCAGCTATTATATTCAATTCAGTTGGTAAGATGAGTATGTTATGTGTGTGTGTCTGTGTGTGTGTGTGTGTGTGTGTGTGTATGTGTGTGTGTGTGTGTACATGCACATGTACATAGCACTGTGTATGGGTGGAAATGAAAAAATTTTGGAAATAAGCTAGTTCTCTGCTTCCAATATATAGTACTTGGGGATTAAACTAAAGCCATTAAGCTTGACAACAGGCAGTTTTATCTTACAAATCTCCTTACTTGTCAACTTAAGGGAATGTGTTAAGAATGGAGTATGAGTTGTAGGTCTAGAAAGGGTTAATCACTTTCAGCTGGACAGAGGGTGGGGAATTAATAGCCAGATGCCCAATGTTTAAGTGATTTTGTGATGGAGAAAAATGTCTTTTATCAGGAAATATGAGAGAAAATATGGGAGAATATACAGTAATATTATTTTAAGAGAGTTGCTGGAATTTAAGAAAATAAATCACACACATTGGTAGATTAAAAATGTATACTTAGATAGGAAAATAATTCAAGGAGTTCTTAGCACTTTTCTCTACACTTTTTAGTGTAGAGTTTCTCAGGTATAGAACCATAGGTAGAATGTACAGACTGACAATGAGGAAAATTTATGGGAAGAATTCATCTCTTCTCCTGGAATCCTTTGGTACTATAATTTCTTATAGATTTATAGGCCTGTTCCAACTTTACCTTAATGAAAACCATGACCACAAATGAAAGCATTGATGTTATCTGCCGCTTAGCTCCTTGTAACCCCTAAGGAACATCCCACAGAGACACATAGACAATCAGAAAGTACACTTGGTGTGGTGAAGTAAGAGAATCCACATCTTGGAGGTGTGGGAAGAATCCCATAGAGTGGGTGACTTTTACAAACCATAATATATTTTCAGGAAAGACTGATGTCTTAATAAGGAAAGAATGATTATAGGTGAGACACATGGAATCAATATCTGACTAAAAATGCACAGAATTCAAGAAAATATGAATTTGACACATTAAATAAGTTAAAAATGATCCATATTTGAAATAAAACCACACAAAAAATTACATGCATAAAATAAAAAACCTTCTCCTAATATAGTTATTATGAATGGTAGATAAATTCTTATTCATATAAAAATTACTATTTTTCAGTTTAAAATGCATGTGTTGCATGGCTGCATAATCTTGTGTTTATAATTTCATATGAAGCCTTTTATTTAGAAGTAAAGGTGAATATCTTCTGGCATCAGCTGCATAATAGATTTCATAAGAATTGATTTTCACTGGAGACAGAAGTCTTGCTGCAACAATGCCTCAGACCACTAGACAGGAGAGGGGTGGGTGATGAGCCACTTCATTAAGAGAATGAAAACTAGCTCTTCGTGAACAAAAACCATTAAGAAGACATTTGTTAAATTTATCATCTTGTGGTAGATAAGAAAAAAAAAATAAAAAATCAAGGATAATTGTAAAGTCTCAGAAATAATCCCCATTTGTTCCAGCTATGTAGCTACCTTTTATGATTCAGTTTCTTGTTATTAAATAAGATGCTTGAAAACCAAGGTTGCCTAAATTGTTTGTACTTGAGTGCAGAAACCATTCAAAACAATTTAAAGGAAGACCCTCATCAAAATTTTTGGTGCCTAAATATTTAGAAAGGGATAAATGTGTTCACAGTTTATTCAATTGAAAGGAAAAAGTGAACTCTGTATTAATATTGCTGTCTGATTTACATTGCTGGTTCTGCTTTCTCAGTGGACTATAACAAGCTTATATGTAAGTATAAATGAACATTAAGGTAAATTGAGGCAGCCTATTGAATAAATCAAGAAAAAAATAGTACTCATACAATTCTCTTATTTCCAGTTTATTTGCTGTAAGCAATAAGTAATTTTTTTGAATATATATTTGTGTCTTTTCATTAAACAATTAGTAGTATTTTAAAATCAAAATTGTGGTGATTTTTTAAAAAATATCTTATGATTACATGTCCCATATTTTTTTGTGTATGTGACAGTAATATTTTATATTTACAAATTATTCTAGTTTAAATTCTGCTTCTGTGACAAAATTCCTTGGCCAAAAATACAACTTAAAGAAGATCAAATTTATTTTGTCTTCCATTTTCACATTATGGTACATTTCTGGGAATAAACCAAGGCTGGTACTTAAAACATTACATTTACATTCAAAAGCAAGTGAGGATATATTCATGCCTTGCTTGCTTTTTCTCTGGTTATGCTCAGAATGATTTCTTCACTTATAAAATTCGAGTCTTGCCCTATGGGGTAGAGACACTCACAGCGAGCTGAGTCAATTACCAGTCAAGACAAATCACCAAGGTATGTCTACATATTATCTTGATGTAAATAACTCCTATACTATAATCTCTACCAAGGTGATTTTTAAGTGTCAAGATGTCACTTCAAAACAAGGCACTACATGTGTATAATTACAAAATATGGAAGAAAAAGCTATAGTCTAGAAAAATAAGCAATAGTCATATAACATAATCTAGTACATCCCACTTACTTAACTTGAAAACTTTCATTTTCTATTATGTTAAAGTATATGTAATATAAAATTTACTACTTTAACTATACCAAGTACAAATTATCAACATAAAAGCCTTTATGCCATTCTATAACCACTACCACTGTCTCCAGAACTTGTTGGTCAAATATTTTAAAGTATGTACAATTAAAATAATGTGTCCCCTATAATTTTTCTTTTCTGCTGATTTATTAGATAATCATAAAATAGAAATAAGGTAACTGTAGGATCTACTTGGTTTGTTCTTTTTTCTACTGCTGATATTTTATACCATGTTATTGTCCCTACCTCAGAAGCCATATTGAAAAAAATCTGATAAAGATTGCCTAGAAATGCATCATTTCACAAGAGATTTGGTCCCGAGTGCATCCCTATTCCTTTATCAGCAAAAGTCTCAAGATTGTTTCAAAAATAAAACTTACACACATAGCATATCTAATATTTATTTTTAATCGCTTTATTAATCTGTTATTTGGCAATTTCACACACATATAAGACATACTCTGATGACGTTCCCCCTCCACCTTCTTTTGTCTCCTTCCAATCTCTCAACCCTCCTCCCTCTCCACACATATTTCCCAATATTAGTTTCATTGCTTTCTTTTGTGATTCACTCAACACAGACAGATCTGTGGCCATTGTTTAGAAGCAATCTGTTGAAGCCTGGTTAGCAGGCTCAAGAGCAGGCACAAAATTGAAGAAGATGGCAGTGACTTCTGCTCCATCAGAATGACTCAATACCCTAAACAGAGTGATTCATAGCCCTTCTCCAGATATCTTATACTATTTCTCCTCTGTCCTTTTTTGTATGCCCTAAATTTCAGAGGTGATCACATAGTCACTTATGTTTTTATAGCTAAGCATTATTATTCTCAGAATATTGAACAGACCAAAATTCTATATGGATTCACTGTCCTTTATTGTAAGAGCTCCTCCAGGATGAAAGTAGCGTAGCATACTTCATCTACAAGGTTGAAAGTTGATGTTTTAGAAGGCAGCTTTCATGCTTTCAATTGTGCTAATTCCTTTCAATTCCCAGGCTAATATTGCAGCAAAAGCCATACCTTATTTATTGAGGCAGTGCTTTACAAATTATATGAGTACTTATGATGCTTTATTTCCTGAAAATTGTCTTAGTGTCATCAAATAATACAGGTTCATAGAGCTCAGATATCTAAGTTAATGCTTTTGGGGTAAACAACAATTTCTTCCTTTCATGATTCTAATTAAAGTTTTACTTATACAATGTAGTCATTCTTTTATATATTCTTCTGAATGAGTGAAATAGCATGAAACATTAAGAGAAATTGATTATGAACATGCAAGTACAAGAGAGTCAATGATTATAAAATGATGTTAAGAAGCCAAAATTTGTCAAGGAAATAATCACCATTAAGCAAAAGCTACATATTGTGCTCTTTATTTTTCAGTATGTGCAGTATATTATACAATCATGGATACAGTGAAATGTTATTTCTTTGAATTCTCCAACATAAGAATTTAAGAAAACTCTGAGATTGTTTATATATATATATGGAGGTAGGGTTTCTGTTGTGAATAAAATGTTCACCAATTCAGCAGATCTACATAGCCAGTTTTCTCTTCAGAGCTTCTATCTGTGCCCTATCTATGTACTGGGACTCCAAGAGCTCTAACATACTCATCCAACAGTTTTTTAAATACTGGGGAGCCCAATCTCCTGAAAAGTGCACAGCATGCACTTTTCCCACTGACCCAACTGAAGGGCACCTAATGGTTATTTTTATGCTCACTTATTCATAATGTACAGAATGATTGTGGCTACATCTGACAATTGAAATTTTCTTTGGTTAAATACATTATAAACACCAAATTAGACACTATGAACATATGCATCTACGTGAATCCAATATGTAGCATTATTAGTAGATGGAAGTAAGCCACTGATCATGTACTTTGGAATAATACCCCCTTTCTCTTTTGTTTTTCTTCTTTCTCTCTCTTTCCCCACCCCTCCTTCTTTTCCCAATTCTTTTCCTTTCTCTCTGTTATGTCCAGATTTCGTTCTGGGAGATGAATAAGGTAGCACTATAAATGATGTATAGAAAAGATTATATGTGCACTGAAGATAAATGAATGTTTATATAGCAATTTGACTAAAGATAATTCTTGCTTAATGCTATTCCAAAGCAAACACAAGTGTATAATATAGACAAT
The DNA here is from genome assembly GCF_008632895.1 of Mastomys coucha. Taxonomy (NCBI): domain Eukaryota; kingdom Metazoa; phylum Chordata; class Mammalia; order Rodentia; family Muridae; genus Mastomys; species Mastomys coucha. The sequence goes on from NW_022196914.1 coordinate 17,291,239, forward strand.
TATCTAGAAAATATGAGCATGGCCCTTCAGATCGATGCTGCATAGGGTAAGGTATGTAAGGCAACAACACTGAGGTGTAGAGCTTAAAAGTCTTAGCTTTAGAAAAGCTGAAAATAAAATATCAGAAGCCTGAGCTGAAGAGAAGACAGATTGGATCAAAATGGTGTCAGTACCAATTCATGAATAAAGCATTAGGAACAAAAATGACGGATGTCTTTCTGTAACTATTTCCTGCCAAGTGCCAGACAAAATCTCAGATTGCAGTTCAATATGCATTAGCAAAAATATAGCAGTGGATAAGTAAGTAGATGGAAGCAAGCACAGATATATGGATGTATTCTGGTATACTGATTTAAAAGGTATATGCTGTATTGATGGCTGATATTTTATTATTCATACACTTTTTTATTTAAGATATATGTTACCACTATCAAAGTCGTATATGATTAATAAAAGTTCTTCAATCTCTACCTGTTACAGCTATTCGACTACCTAGTGGAAGTTGGTTTAAAAATTTTAATTCACCCTCTAAATGATCCTGAAGTTCTTATAATGTTTACCATGAATAAATAGAAATTTAAAGTAGTTTCTATACCTGGATACAAGAATATAAATGACTGCCATGTTAACATACATATGTGATATAAAAATCAAGACATTAAGATCAATTAATTTATTCATCCAGCCAATCATTCATTCCTTCAATCACATAGTAAATGTGATTAAACATACAATATTTATCTTATGATTCTAATTATAAAATATTTATACTTAAGCATAAGATATTTTCCTTGACAGTGGACTACCTTCATATAAGGAGTCTCAAAAGGTCAGCAATAGTAATATCTAATGATAGCTAAGTGAATGGAAGGGTATGAAACACTTTAACTAACATAATTAGGGAAAGTTCTGAAAGACGAAACAGGTGATGTAGAGGACATATTTTTATGTATTTTTAAGTTAAGCAGATTGTTGATTGTGAAAACTACAGAACCAAGACAAAAGCAGTCTTTGTAATTATGCCTAAATTATTCTATGTGCACATTTTAATCTAAAAGCTTTAACATTTTCTTCAACTCAGCATAGACTGGAATACATAAATGAGGCCTAATTTATTTGATTTGGCAAGAGATGACCTGTCATTTTCATGTTTTAAGGTATGGTGGTGAAAATAAAAGATTAAGTCACATCATAACTTTAGGATAGTAGTGATTTTAGTTTTTGCAAGATGATTTTATCAAATGTTCCATTGTTAATAAATTTAGACATATTTATATTTTTTCTATTTCAGTGTAATTTGGTCAGGAGAAGCAGTCTGTTTCTGATGTTGATTATGTGTTATCACTTTCCCCGCAAGGTGTCATTAGAACAGCATTGCCAAACATGGACAGAGAAGTCAAGGAGCAGTACCAGGTCCTCATTCAAGCGAAGGACATGGGAGGACAGCTTGGAGGACTAGCTGGAACTACAATTGTCAACATCACCCTCACTGATGTCAATGACAACCCACCTCGATTCCCAAAAAGTATGTCACCTACCTGTTAAGCATGTTTGCTAATGCTTCTGGAAAGAGTATCGTGCCATGTGATGTTTAATCTTTATCTAACAAAATATGTATTGATTATGGTTTCCTCTCCCTTTCCTCCTTCCATTTTCTCCCATCTTTAACACCCTCACCATCCAGATCCATCCTCTTATTGTTTATCATTAGAAAACACACTCTTCTAAAAGATGACAATAAAAATTAAAAAGAAATAAAATATACCCTGTTATATTTTAATGCTGTAAAATGTTAAAACCTTTCCAATACTATTAATCTTTAGAAAGCAGGTTATAATAGATAAAAAAAGTACATGTCTTGTAAATTTAAATTTTCAAGAAAATTATTCTTAGTGCTATGATAATAACATAGACTATAATTGTGTAATCATACTATTAAGGGGAATAAAAATTCCATTCTAACAGTGAATTAATTTACTGCCATAATCGTTTGTTAACTAAAAAATTAATTTAAAAATGCAAAATATGAGGTAAGATAATGATAAACACATGCTGTACCTCTTTCTATATTATATAGTTGTCACACAAGGACTTTGTGACTTATTTGAGCAAGTACATGTGTTGAACCATTTTTAGATATTTCGTATCTCTGAAGATGTTGTTATGAACATTTCTTCCATTCTGATATTTATCTCATTTTAGACTTACAATAGGTGGGAATTACTTTACTCTCTGGGATAATGGAATTATTCTCACCTATTTCTTCTCTATTACTGTACTCCTTGTTGAAAATGATGCTTTTCACTCATGCTCCATCCAGTTTTCTCTTGAGTGCTGCATTTAACACCAGTTGGTACGTCCTCATTTTCTGATGTATTTGTGAGGGTTATTTATGTGTTCCACAGAACTAGGACATTACGGCTAGATTAGTTTCATTCATCAAACACTAGGAAATCATTAATCATTATGTAGTTCGTTGCCTGATCAGTTGTAAATAAGGTGACATGCAGAATATTTTTTCTCTTTATACTTATGCATCTCTGTATTTATGTAAGGAAATACATTATGATGGTACTATTTCTCTAGTTAGATGATTTGTTCTTTTTTTTTCTGCACTTTAACTGCATTGTCAGAGCATCTTTGAAAAATCAGAGTATATTTTCTTAGTGCACAGCTTTCAATTCATAATCAATAGGAATCCAGTAGTCAAATATTATGAATGACAATTAGAAACCATTACACTTTAATGCACACTAATTAGTTCCATTTAGCCATCCATTACATGTATGTATTTCAAACTGCCATGTGATCTATGATAATGATGCACAATTTTTCCATTTCAATTTTTAATTAAATAATTCATTAAAATCTTGATTTATACTTTGAAATATATAGAACAAATCATTACTCTATAAGATGCTATGATGAATGAAATGGAAATGCTTCAAAGCATTTTTTCATCTCACTCTGTTACTACAAGGAACAAAAAATAAAGAGAAGCATACAGTGCTTTTGGTTCTCTGGTGTATAACCTTATTTATTAGTATTTTCTTGAGCAATAAAGGTTTTTACTTATCCTACATTCTCTACCTTTTTTTTAGGACTCTTTCCCTCTTTATTCCCTCCCTTTCTTCATTCCTTACTTCCTTTCATCAATCCCCTTCCTTTTTTCCCATTCTTCTTACATGTGTCATACCTTAGTTGCTGGAACGTGTCCATTTATAAAACTGCATTTATATTAATAACTTACAGTTAAGGCCATATCTATTGTTTGAATCCTGTGTACAGAATTCGCTCAATGGTCCTATTCACATACATGAAAACAAGAGTTTTCCAAGCAGACAAGAAAAGCCACTGTCTGTGGAAAGATCCAATCCTAGGAGGCGATTCTAAGTTTGGACCAGTACTCAGTCAGTCTGGGATAACATGATGAGAAGGGGTTGGAATGTTACCAGTGTGCGTGTGTTAAGTGAAGCAGGGTGGCAACCTGAGATATCAACTGAAATAAAAATACTACTTGCAGCTTACACCTGTGAAAGCAGAATGTGAGTAAGTCATTAGGCTTTACTGATATTTACTTGTGTTTACTTATTTAGGAACCACATGAGATTAAATAAGAATATATATATATATATATATATGATAAATTTTATGTTTTAAAGGCTATTTTAAGAACTTTACAACTCCTGCTTTCTAAAATTTTTCAATATTTTTTTACATTTTATGATTAGGAATTATGAAGCACATTAAAATATAATCTTAATAATGGTTTAACTGAAAATGTATTCCATCAAAAACTGCCTATAGTCCGTTGTCTAGAGTTGAGACCCTACACATTGTTTTCTCTCCCCATGATGACATGTCTGTTGCTACTGATATTCCTCTGGTCTAGTTACTGAAGCTATTTCTTTCATTTTCTTAAGTGACTTTACATCCCAATCACAGCCCCCATCCCTCCTCTCCTGCTAGTCCCATACTCACATACCTCCCTCCATTATCCTCTCTCTTTCTTATCAAAATGAATAAATAAATAAATAAAGCCCTCCATTGGTACTAAACTGGCCTGGCGCATCAATCCCCAGTAGGACTAAGTGTATCTTTTCCCACTGAGGCCAGACAAGCCAGCCCAACTATGGGAAGGGGATCCACGTGCAGACAACAGGGTTAGAGATAGGCCCTGCTCCAATTGTTAGGGCACCCACATGAAGACCAAGCTATACATCTGCTACAAATATGTAGGGGCTTCAGTGCAACCAATGTATGTTCTTTGGTTGGTGGTTGAGTCTCTATGAGCCACAATGGGCCCAGGTTAGTTTACTCTGTAGGTTGTAGTGACTCTTTTTTGTGTTGTCCTTGACACTTCTGGTTTCCTCAATCTTTCCCTATCTTTTCCAAAGTCTTCCTGAACTCTGCCTAATGTTTGGTTGTGGGTCTCTGCATCTGTTTCCACATGTTGCTAGATGAAGCCTCTCAAAAACGAGCTATGGTAGACTTCTGTATGGAGGCATAGCAGAGTGTCATTAATAGTGTCAGAAGTTGGCTCTCTTTCATGGGATAGGGTTCAAGTTGGGCCAGTAATTGTTTGGTCATTCCCTCTATCTATGCTCATCTTTATGTCTGTGTGTCTTATAGACAGGACAATTATGGTGTGTGTGTTGGGGGGAGATATTTTGGTGAGTGGTTGTCCCAATCCCTCCACTGGAAGTCTCACTTGGCTAAAGGATGTGGCCATATCATGCTTCATATCCCCAATGGCTCTAAAATTACCTCCATAGATTCCCAAGACCACCCTCAATATCAGTCTCTGGCTTATCCCACATATGCAAACCTCACAGCTATCTTCATTCTTCTCCCTCCTATCCACATTCAAATTCCCTACCCCTCTCCCCATACCTGTTCCCTACCACTTTTCTTAACCAGATCCTTCCCTCCTATCTCCCTCTAATGTCTATTTTATATCCCCTTCTGAGTGAGATTCAAAATCTTCCCTTGGGCTCTTCCTGTTATTTAACTTCTTTGGGTCTGTGGATTGTAACATGGTTATATTTATGTTAAGACTAATATGCTCATACAAGTGAGTACATACCATTCCTGTCCTCTGGGTATGGATCACCCCACTCAGGATGATATGATCCATTTGGTTTCACATTTCATGATGTATTTGTTTGTAATAGCTGAGTCTTATTCCATTGTGGAAATGTATCACATTTTTATATGCATCTTTTGAAGAGCATATATATTGTTTCCAGCTAATATGAATAAGACTGCTATGCACATAGTTGAAAAAGTATCCTTGTGGTATCTGTTGTAGTATGGTAGAGTTCCCATGCTCATGGATAGGTAGAATTAACAGTAAAAATGGACACATTAATAAAAGCAATCTAGAGTTTCAATGCAATTTCCATCAAAATTATAACTCAATTTTTAACAAACCTTGAATGAGCAATTCTAAACTTCATATGGAAAAACAAAAATCCAGGATAAGTAAAGTAATTCTGCACAATAAAAGAACTTCACAGGGTATCACCATCCCTGACGTAAAGCTGTACTACTGAGTAATAATTAAACAAACAAACAACATACTGCATGGTATTCCTACACACATAGGGAGGTTGATTAATGAAATAGAACTTAAGACTCAGAAACATACCCACAGACCTATGGATACTTGATTTTTGATAAAGAACCAAAACCATAAGATGGAAGAAAGAAAGCATAAATAAATATCCTAGTCTAATTGAATGTCTGCATGTAGAAGAATGCAAATAGTCTCATTTATCACCATGCATGAAATTAAAGTTCATGTGGATCACAGATCTTAACTTGGAACCAGACACATTAAATCTAATAGAAGAGAAATTGGGGAACTGTCATGAACACATTGGCAGAGGAGACAACTTCCTGGACAGAACACGAATAGTTCAGGCACTGAGATCAACAATTAACAAATGAAACCCCACAAAAAGCTTGTGTAATGTAAATTACACCATTAAAAGAACAAAATGACAGCCTACAGGATATGATAAGGTCTTTACCACCCTTACATCCAACAGAAGACATATATATGTGTATATATGTATACATACACATATACATATATATGCATGTATACATATATACACATATATGTGTGTGTGACCCCAACAAACTAAATAACTCAATTAAAAATGAGATACAGAGTTAAACAGAATCCTTAACTGAAGATTCCTAAATGGTCAAAAGCAATTAAAGAAATATTCAATGTTCTTAGTCATAAAGGAAATGCAAATTAAAATGACTCTGAGATTCTATCTTACACCTATACAAATGGCTAAGATCAAAAACCCAAGTGACAGCACATACTGGTAAGATTGTATAGCAAGGAGAGCCCTGTTCCATTGCTGGTGAAAGTGCAAGCTTGTGCAAACACTTTGAAAATCAATTTGGCAATTTGCCATTTCCTCAAAACCCAGCTATACTACTCCTGGGCATATATTCACAAAGATCAGAGTTTCAAAAATGATTCCCTGGTATTCTGGCTCATACAATCTTTCTGACCCCTTTACCCCAAATCATGAATGCAAAAGCATAATGTAAATGCATCATTGAGGATGGGCTCCCAATTATCATTTGACCCTTGTAGTGTGTTCAATTGTGATATTCTGTAATGGTCTTCTATTGTAAAATGACTTCTTTGATGAGAGGTAGAAGTTACACTTATCTGTGGGTATAAATACATTTCAAATGTAATAAAAATTGTGCTGGTTCAGCAAAGTTTTGATAGGTTGTATTCTAATGTTAATGACTTTAGATGTCCCAGAGAGAAGGATAGTTATCCAGTTATAGGTATGATTACTCTCTGTTAATTGAGGCTTCAGTAAATTAGATAACTGTTGCCAATGGCATGTGAATTTCAATAATTCAACCATTATATGTCTATTTTCCCACCCTGGCCAATGTCATAGTTAATAGATGCTACAACTGGGTAAAACTCTTTAATTGATTTGCTCCTTTGTCAGCTGTCATACTATTTTATGGAACCATGGAAACCACAGGAAAGAGGCTTTCATACAGATCCAACCTGAGTCATCTAATTTGTGTGTTTGTGTGTGTATGTGTGTGTTTTTAGTTGTATGTATGTGTGTATTCCTTATATGAAATTATACAATGTGTTCTGAAAATGTTCCCATAAAGACTGTAGCATAAAATAAAGCTTAGTGCTTGATTGCCACAGGCCGGCCAATCTGGGCCTCCCTCAACCCGCGGGAGAAATGAGCTCCTAGTCAGGTCGACAAGGCGTAGGTGAAGAAATGATGGCAGAGACTACACATGATGTACAGGATCTGAATGTATTTCTTAAAAATGGCATCAGACTTTTAAAGTCATTGCAAAAGAGAGATGATAAATCTGGCTGCTCAGCAGTTAAGGTACATCTGAGGCCATCTAAAATACACTGGGTCTAAAGCAGTAGCTATTTCTTCTGGACTGGTGCTGTATCCTCTGTGCCCAAGTGTTCTGTGCCAGGGGGACTGCAGATTGCATGAATCTGAGTCCTAGCCCATCTAAGTTCTAGTGCGAGTCCCGCAAACAAGTCCAAGTCCTCTAGTGCAAGTCCAAGTCCTGAATGCGAGTCAAGTCCTGCACCAAGTGAAAAGCAGGCCTAAGTAGCAAATAGCAAGCAGGGCAGATGACAAGAGTCATGTAGGCAGGTAACACATCAAGGCCAGTGATGTTACTGACCAAGATCACATATCCAGTTGTGAAGCAGGCGGAAGCTGGGGCTAATTTGGCATTCCTATGTGAATTCTTTGGTTCTGCTTAGAGGCAAGGAGTGGGGAGTTCCAACCTAACACTTCTAGCTAATGTCTTTGAGTGGAAGCCCTTCATTACTCTCTAGTATGTAAAACAGTTCTTTCTTCTGTGGGATTGCCCTAAAGAATGTGCTTGACCTCTGTTGCTAGCTCTGGCAGGGCAGATTCCTTGAGAGAAATTCCAAGCTATGGACAGCTTGGTATTAAACTAGGATAGGTTGGAAATATTGTGTTGGCTAGGAAACAATGCCCAATCTTAGCCTTTTACGAATCATTTCTTGGGGTACCTTTATGCCTAATTATGAGGCCGTGTTGACGATTGGAAAGACTGATCTGGAACACATCTGAGTCAGGAGATACCAGCGACTGTCTGAATATCCAGAGGCACAGAACACCTTTTGTATCCTTATTGCCTCTTATCCTTAATCAGGATCTTATCCCCCATATTTTGGATGTGACTGGAGTAGACGAGAGTGCGTGGCACTTGATATTATAAACCTCCTTTTGAATGGTTTGTCTTGGAAGTCCAAGTTACTTCCAGAATACTATTTTTCATCTTATTTAATTAATTACTTAATTTATTTTATTTTTCTCCTATACTTTAAATTATAACTGCAGTTTGCCCTGCCTCTATTCCTGGCACTAGACCACCCACACACACACACACACATGCACACACACACACATCCCCCTCTCTCCTAGATACCCTTCTCTTCCATTTTCCTTCAAAAATCGTAGGCTTCCAGGGATTATTATCCAAACAAAATCACATTAAGCCTAATTACCAACTTTCATATTATGGTTGGATGAGGCAACCAAATAGTAGAAATAGGGTCCCAAGAGCAAGGCAAAAACAGGTAGACACTATAGTCCCACTGTTTGGAGTCCCTCAAGAATCCCAAGCAACTTAATGATATCATTTGCAGAGGACATATCTCCTAACCATACAGCTTTGTGATTGCTGCTTTAGTCTCTGAGAGTTTCTGTGAGCCCTGTTTTGCTGATTCTGTAGGCTGTGGGCTGTGGGCTGTGGTCTCATGGTGACCTCCACCACTCTGGCTCCTACTATTCTTCCTACTCCTCTCTTCTCCAGGGTTCTCCTAGTTCTGACTAGTGTTTAGCTGTGGATGTCTTCATCTGCTTGCATCATTTGCTATATGATGGCTCTCCGATGACAACTGAATTAGAAAATGATCAATGAGTATAGCAGAATGTTATTAGGAATCATTTCAATGACTTTTTTTCCATTTTTTTTCAATGGTGTTTGGTTCTATCCTGGATCTATACAGAGGTTCCAGCCTCTGGTTTCTGACCATCCAGTCAGAGTCAGACTTGATCTATCTCTCGTGGATGGGGCCTCAAGTTTGACTGTCATTGGTTTGTTTCTCCCACAACCTTGGAGCTACCATTACCCCAGCACACCTTGCTGGTGGGACAGATTGTAAGGTAAAAATTTTTTGATTAGGTTGATGTCCCAGTCTCTCTGCAGGAACAAGGATTCTTTTATAATAAGGAGATTATTAACATAGCCTTTGGTTGCCTCTTAGGGTTGGTGGTTGATCTTTATTTCTGAAGACATCACACACTTAGGACATGGGACTCAGGTGAAATGAGCTGTATCTGGCATGAAAACTTCCTTCCTCAAGTCTAGCATGGATGGTTCTAGGAAAACACTGACTCTTATGAGAAGTCACAGCTTGCATAAGATTGTTGGACATTACAGGCTTTTAAACTACAATGTATCTTTTTCTTCTAATTTAACATAATGTTGAAATTAAAACATTATTTTCTCTTGTCTGCCACTTTAGAACCATATATACTAAAATACCTGTAAGGACGATGATGCTTGTGAATGCAATTACTCATTAGCTCAAAACTGGGAGGGCAGAATGCAACTGTCAAGTAGAGTTCTTCAAGGGCTTCTTTGTGTTGGGCTTTGATGTTTATTTGAAATACATCTGAAAATAATAACAAATAACATTTTAGAATCATGAAAAATGTTCTCATTGTTGCATAAATAAAGGATATTCCTCTGAGGGAATTATACTGTAGCATCATTTGGAAGTTCAGGTCTCAGGATGAAAGAAAACCATCATGTATTTGAAAACAAAGAGCAATTTATTTCGAGACTAATGATCTTTTAGCTGGTATATTTCCCACACAAACCAATTAAGCAGCAAACATGACAAAACCATAAACTGAAGCAATGTGAATTTGTATATTAATGTCAAGAAAAATGCAATTCAGATATGTGCATTTCATAGCTAATGATAATTGTTTTTAACTGCTGGAAAATTATGTTTAAAAATAACTTGCTTAGATGAACCTTAAATGACTTTTTTTCATTGCTTAAATGAGCAAACGATAATGCTTTTCTTATAAACATGATGTTGTTGGTCATTGTATGCTTGAATGCATACAATGTTATTAAGAATTGATTTCATTCTGGTTTATTGTACAGATATGAAATAAAAATAACTAGTGCGTATATACACCATGCATATGTCAGCTATTTGTTTATTAAGTTTGTACTTTAACATTTGATCAACTGTGCTCTAGGAGAATGAGCTACTTAGTGGAAAGGCTGAGTACTATGGTGCTTACTAGGGAGTTACTAAATCTCATGTACTCCACAGCATGGTGTGCATCCTCTATTGTTTTTGACTCATGACAATGACACACAATTTCCACAGTTTTAGTGAAAAATAGCAAAATTTTAAATATTCTTTAAATGCTTTAAAATATTAAAGAATGCTTAAAGAACCTTTAACCTTTCATCAATAGCCTTCTTTAATAGAAATTTGCCTTTAATGTTTGAAAATAAGCTCCAGGTAACTTAGGAAAATATCCACAAGCAAATTAGCAGTGCCTACTCAGAATTATGGTTGCTATATGACAAAGCAATCTGCTTGGTGGCATAGAAAGTTAAAATATGTTCTTTTCCAAACTGTTCTCCATTAAAGTTATGTTATTTGTATTTTCTATAGCCAAAGGTATCTTTATGGGAGCTCTCTCAATAACTTGTAAAATTATACTGGTTTCCATAACTTTAATATGAATGAAAATAACTGAATAACAAAAATTATATGTTCTATGAACTAAAACCAAGTAGTATATGAATATAGATTATTCTAATTTAAAACAAGAGAAATAGTTGAGTGTCTTGATAGTTTATGAGGCACTAGATAGATTCAAACTCATGTGTGACGTTATATACTGTTTATTCAGGTGTTTTCAAGACAACATTTTTATTATTTAACTCAAGAAAGTTTAAAACTCATGGTATTCACTTGTCAGTCTTTCTAGTTACACACTTGACCAACTAATTATCACAGAAGGAAAGTCTCTTGCCCCAGCTCCACCACTTTGTGAAATTTCTTTTAAGCACCATTGAGCTTTCATATACTTCTATTTGACAAATTTTGTTTTGATTTCACATATTACTGAAATCATGTTTCTAAATTTCAATTTAATGGATAAGAACTTTTGGATGAAAAAGGAAAACACAAGTGATTACTATTCATTCACATAGAAGAAGCAATTTAATTTGTTACAGAAGAGAACTAGAAATGTATGCTACATGTTAGTTTTTAATAGTAAAAAATGATATACTCTGATTGTTATTATTTATGGAGTTTCATGTAAATATGTTCACTTTTTGTCTCTCCAGTATATGACAATCACATTAGTAGATATATCATATTCCTCAAAACATCATATTTTATATACGTGTTTAAGTATGTGCATATGTATTTATGTAAACATATACATGTATACATCTTGCTGAAAAGATATGAATTAAAATGCATATCACTGCACTTTTCAAAAATGCATTATAAATCAAATTTATACATTATACAAAATTACATTATAAATCAAATAAAGAGATGCATCTATGAAGTATATTTTAATTCTAAAAGTAAAACTACCCTTGAAGTCAACATTTTTACCAATAACAAATAATTATATTTCACTGAATATCAGAAAAAAATATTTGTATGGGAATCAGAAATTGAGAGGAAATTTCCTTTTGAGTAACAGAAGAATTTAAAGTGTTAAAGAAGGAAATATGTTCCAAAGACAGAGGTGGGTATTTTAAAAATATTCAATGCATGCCAAGCATAGCATATTTAGGGGCCAGCTTGCTTTATTTTAGAACATATGGCCACAGAAAAAAAGTGTTTACAAAATGTCATAGTGATGAAATAGAGATATTCATTTATGTATTGATGGGTGTGCTTTCACTGGAAGGTGAACACACATATCAGTACCTTAGAACAATGACTTTTATAATATGGTACATTTTGAAGCAGAAGACAGAGAGTCTCTGTACAATTGTCTGCCTTTATATGAGTAAACACAGAGATAAGAGATATGTTAGTTGGATAGTGAAAGATATTGGAATCTTTTGGATCCAATGTGCACGTAACAAGAAAACTACAGAAGAATCTATCATAATAAAAAAATGACAATTTTTTTTGTGCTAATACAATGTATTCTGGAAGACATGAACAAGAGATGTTGAAAGCATCAAGTTTTCAAAAGACAAAATAGAGTTTAAGAAGCATTTCTAAGGAGCACATAGAAACTGTAAATAAGATCCAAGGGATAGATAAAACGAATCAGACTAATGACAATATACTTCACCTATTTTTTTATTCAAGGATAGCCAAAGAGGAATAGTAAAGAGATAAGAAGAGTAATAAATTCAAATGTCTGAAAAATTTGACATATAATTTTGTAACAATAGTGGCAATCCTTAAATACAGGAATAAAATCATCATAACACCATAATTTATTTAATATATTTTATAATTCTATATTTAATTTTGATTTCTGATTGGCCAAAGTAGATGAGGATATTTGATCATAAATGAAAAAATAATGTGATTGAAAATATAAAGAAAATAAAATTTTAATCTGCCCTTTCAAGCTGTTACTATATAATGAGAGTGATTATTAAATTAATAGGAAATCATGAAAATTGCAATAAAATGTTAGGTAGAAATATGTATATTATATAAATATACAAAAGCATCTACTGGTATATAGAGCAAATATTATTGGATTATAAAGTCAAAGATACAGTATCAGTTGTAGGTAGTTATTCTAAGACCTAATCATAAGGTACAGATATGCTCCTAAGTACTGAGACAAATTAAAATCATAAAGTATATGCAAACAATTCCATGTATAGAATGATGGCTAACCTAGCACTGCAATGACCAAAAGAAAGAAATGAAAATATCTCTAAGTAATCACCAAGTTAAAGTTATAGAAAAATCCATACTATATCCATAGCAGAAGAAAACCATTTAAGGCATGGATTAAAAAATAGGAAGACTAGTGGAATGTTCCAAAAAAATGTAGGTTAAGGGTAGAAATTTAAGAGTGAACATTCATATTTGCATATCAGTAAACAGGGGTTATTAAGTAATTCGTTTGAGGTAAAATATAACTTAAATATGGGAAGAAATAATTTAATTTTCTGTCTTTTTTAATTATCCACATAATGTCAAAAAAGACAATTTGTGAGAGATTAAATCTTTGATAAAACAGACCCAACAAAATTTAAAGTCTTTGTTTTCTTAGCAAATTGTTTAATTCCATGTTCAATTTGTTAATACTTTATAAGAAAATTATAGTTTTATTAATATGTTTGCTACAGTATTATTACATATTCCTGAGAATCACCAGCATGCCCTACTTTTTAGCTGGGAAGAGATAACATAGATAAAGCAAATAAATGAAATGTTTACATATTTAATTGGGACTTTAGGGGGATATTAAATACATTCTGTATAATTGAGGCACAATGGAAAGTTATGGATGTATTGGAGATGCTGGGAGCTCCTTTCAAGGTCTCCACCATGTGTAGTACTTTGTAACAGGAATAGATGTTACAAATCACATAGATTAAATATGTATAGTTTGTCCAACCAGAATCCTGTCGGCAGTCCTTAAGTGATGTAAGTGAGCTGTGCTCTGTAGATCTTTGGAGTTAGTTTATTTGATATTTCTAATGCTGCTTTCTTTTTTTAAATTCTTATTATATATTTTCTTTATTTACATGTAAAATGATATCTCCCAGTTTCCCCTCAGGAAAAAAAGAAAAAAAAAGAAAAGAAAAGAAAATTAAAACCTGTTCCCTCCCTCCTTCCCCTGTTCACCAACCCACCCTCTCCCACTTCCTGGCCCTGGCATTCCCTTACACTGGGGAATAGCACCTTCACAGGGCCAAGGTTCTCTCCTCCCATTGATGACCAACTAGGCCATCCTCTGCTATACATATGCTGCAAGAGCCATGAGTCCATGTGCACTATTTGGTAGGTGGTTTAGTCCCTGGGAGCTCTGAGGCTACTAGTTAATTCATATTGTTCCTCCTAAGGGGCTGAAAATCCTTCAGCTACTTGGGTCCTTTCTCTAGATTCTTCATTGGGGACCCTATGCTCAGTCCAATGGATGGCTGTGAGCCTCTACTTCTGTATTAGTCAGGCACTGTCAGAGCCTCTCAGGAGATAGCTATATCAGGCTCCTGTCCAGCACTTGCTGGCATCCACTATAGTATCTGGATTTGATGATTGAATATGGGAAGGATTCCCAGGTGGAGCAATCTCTGTATTGCTCTTCCTTCAGTATCTGATCCATAGTTTGTCTCTTTAACCCTTTCCATGGGTATTTGCTCCCCCTTTTATGAAGGACTGAAGTATCCACACTTTGGTCTTCCTTCTTCTTGAGTTTCTTGTGGTTTGTGGATTTGGGTATTCCGAGCTTCTGGGCTAATATCCACTTATCAGATAGTGCATACCATGTGTCTTAGTCAGGGTTTCTATTCCTGTACAAACATCATGACCAAGGAGCAAGTTGGAGAGGAAAGGGTTTATTGAGCTTACACTTCCACATTGTTGTTGATCACCAGTCCAGAAGTCAGGACTGGAACTCAAGCAGGTCAGGAAGCAGGAGCTGATGAAGAGGCCATGGAGAGATGTTCCTTGCTGGCTTACTTCTCCTGGCTTACTCAGCCTGCTGTCTTATAGAATCCAAGACTTCAAAGCCCAGGGATGGCACCACCCACAAAGGACCCTACCTCCTTGATCACTAATTGAGAAAATGCCCCACAGCTGGATCTCATGGAGGCACTTCCCCAACTGAAGCTCCCTTCTCTGTGATAACTCCAGCCTGCGACAACTTGACACACAAAACCAGCCAGTACACCATGTGTGTTCTTATATGTGTCTTAGGAAGTCTATTGTTCTTCAAAAATATAGCTATCTTTTTAATGATTCATCCATTTACCATAAATATAAATTTACTACAATGTTAATTACTTTTATGTAATGCTAAGATAGATGTAAAAGTGAAAGAGTAATAGAAAATAAAAGGAAATAAATCAATTTCCCTCTTTTCTTGGTTACAGAAAATTTAATCAATTTTCAGTGAGAGTCCTATGCTTTTTAAAATCATATAGTGTTTTCTAATAATTTTACCAAAGATAGTTTACTTGAATTTGTTCAAGGTTATAAAAGAGACAGCATACAATGAACTTGACATGACCCTTACATTGGAATTTTCACACTGCAATGGTGCTAAAGTCAAAATATTTGAGTCATTTATGTTTTATGAGAGTTTGTGCATCTGTCTAATATTTGATTAATTTAGAAAAAGTAGGGTTGAGTACTGTGGATAAAGTAGTCCAGAAGGAAATCAAACATGCCCCTTCACTGCTTCCTTCCTTCATGCCACTACACATGAATTTCTTAATTTTATAGACTGACACTTGGCCCAACCCAATCATCAAAGCCAATTGTGCACATCTCTTAGATCTATGTTCAAATGCATCACAAATTCAGCTTTTAAAAGTCCATGGTTGGGATCCTTTCATGACAGAAATAAATGTACAGTTAAAATTACTGTCTATGCCTGTTCCCCCTGCCTTCTTCAGTATGGTTGTTAAACATTTACTAGGACCTAAATAACAGTGAATTATTATAACAGTATCTGTCTCAAAATCCTAATGTGAGGATAAAATTAACTAACAATAATACAATGCCTAAAGATCACAAAGAAAATGGAAATAATAATTGATTGCTATAAGCATACAATGTACTTCCACAGTAGCTAGTAGTTTAAAGGTATCTTCCTTTCCTTCGTGTTAACACATATAGTTTGTATAAGAGATTCATACATTTCTTTCCAAGTTAGCTCTATGATAGGGTAAAAATGAAAAATTTCCCTGTGGGTGATATAAGTGAGCTGTCCTCTATTTTCATTCAATTATGGAAAAAACCACTTCAAAAAATTGTGGAAGTGAAAACTAATAAGGAAATCAAGTTAGCACACTGCATCGGTGACATAGAGAAGTAGGCGCTGTGTAATCCCCAGTAGTAATGTCTATGGGACTCAATGGACTCTAGACTGATTTGAGTGGCTCTGGAAGAAAGACTACAGGTATTTCAACTGGAACAGTATTACTAGTACTCACTGAGACAGTCAGGTATCAGGAGAGGAATTTGGGAAAGAGCAGGCTGTAGAGAGTTTCAGAGCTAAGTGTAAATATGTTTGGATTGAGATGATAGTGTACAATTTCCACGGTTGTTATTTAAAAGGATAATGTCTTATGAATCTCAAAGATATATATAGGGTAGTATAGAGTAGAGTTAAAGTACAAAAAATATTAGAATAAAGTTAAAAAAATAAGGGAATAGTGAAAATTACTTAAGAAGAAGGTAGTTTAAATGGAGTCTGAGTCAATGGTTCTTAGACAAGTAAGTCAAATTGTTCATAGTTTATTTGAATGATTCCTGCAGACTGAGAACAGTTAGACTAAAATAACTTTTTACTTATTACTATGCTGTTGACATTTTTCTAATCTTCCCACATGGTATAAATAATCCATGAATCATCAGTCATTGTTAATTAATTATTTTATTTGTTAACATTTCAAACGTTGCATTCATTCACTGTCTCCCCTCCACGAACTCCCCACCCCATTCATCTCTCCTTTGCATCTAAGAGGGTGCTCCCCCACTCACCTATTCCTGCCTCACCCCTCTAGTGTCTCCTTCCCCGGGGCATCAAGCCTTCACAGGTCCAAGCACCTCTCCTCCCAAGGATACCAGATAAGGCAGTGCTCTGTTACATATGTAATGGGAACCATGGACTGGCCCATGTATATTCTTTGTTTTTATAGTCCCTAGGAGCTCTGAGGGTTCTGGTTAGTTGACATGGTTGTTCTTCCAATGAGGTTGCAAATCCCTTTAGCTCCTTCAGTCTTTTCTCTAACTCTTCTATTAGGATCCCCAGGCTAAGTATAATGATTTACTATGAATATCTGAATCTGTCTTGGTTAGGTGCTGGCAGAATCTCTCAGAAGAGCCATACCAGGCTCTTGTCTGCAAGCACATCTTGGCATCAGCAATAGTGTCTGGGTTGGTGTCTGCAGATGGGATGGATTCCCAGATAGGGCCTTTCCTTCAGTCTCTGCTCCATTTTTGTCCTTGTGTTTCCTTTAGACATAAACAATTATGGGTTAAAATATTTGAGATGGGTGGTGGCACCATCCCTCAACTGTGGGCCATGTCTGTCTATCTATCTATCTATCTATCTATCTATCTATCTATCTATCTACTGGAGGTGGTCTCTTCAAGTTTTATCTCCATGCTTTTGGGCATTTCAGCTAGTGTTATCCCTACTATATCCTGGGAACCTCTCCCATCCCTGCCATTGGGACTTTCTAGTGATTTTCAATGTTCACCCCTCCCCTCTCCTTCATACTTCTATTCATTCTCCTGGTCCTCTGGACTTCTCTTATATCTCTTCCCATACCTGATCCTGTCTCCCCTTTTCCTCCCCCTCTCCTCTTTGTAACCAAGGTCACAGGAGATCTGCTGTCAGTAGGAACACAGGAGACCCCCAACCCCCATAAACAGATACAACCTGATTGCCTTCCATAAGGCCTGCTCTAACCCAGCTCACAGAGTTCCACCTTTCTACAAAGAGGGACAGGCTCCAGTCAGAGACAGCAAGGCCAGTTAACACCATAGATAATCAGATGGCAGGAGGCAAGCAGAAGAACAGAGGCAACAGAAAGCAATGGCACTTGGTACCAATACAACTTAGTTCGCCCATCACAGCAAGCTCTGGATACCCTAACATGCCTGAAAAACAAGTTTCTGACCTAAAATCCCATCTCATCAAGATGATAGAGGACTTCAAGGAAGACATAAATAATTCCCTTAAAGAAATACTAGATGGAAAACTCCAATGCAAGGAGAGAAACTATCACTAAGAAAAAGCAAGAAATTAATCATCTAACAAGCCCAAAAGAAGATAATCACACAAACATAATATCACCTCTAAAAATAAAAATAATAGGAAACAACAATTATTGTTCCTTAAAATCCCTAAACATCAATGGTCTTAATTCCATAATAAAAAGAAACAGGCTCCACAGACAGGATAATTAAATAGAACCCAGAATTTTGCTGCAAAAAGAAAACACACCTCAGTGACAAAGACAAATACTACCTCAGAGTAAAAGGCTGGGATTTTTTTCCAAGCAATGGTCCCAAGAAAAAAGCTAGAGTAGCCATTCTCATATCCTGTAAAATAGGCTTTCAACCAAAATTATCAAATGAAATGAGGAAGGACACATTATATTCATCAAAGGAGAAATCCGCCAAGATGAACTCTCAATCCTGAACATCTAGGCCTCAACTCCAAGGGCACCTACATTTGTAAAAGAAATGTTACTAAAGCTCAAAACATACACTGAACCTCATACAATCATAGTGGCCGACCTCAACTCTCCACTCTCACTGATGAACAGGTCACAGAAACAGATACTGAACTGAGACACAGTGAAACTAATAGAAACTATAAACTAAAGGGTTTTAACAGATATCTCTAGAACATTTCACCCTAAACCAAGAAAATATACCTTCTTCTCAGCATCTCATGGTACCTTCTCCAATATTGACCATATATGGAGAGACAAAAGAAGCCTCCACAGATACAAGGAGACTGAAATACTTCCATGCATTCTATCAGACACCATGGACTAAGGATGGTTTTCAATAACAACAGAAAGCACACACACTCATCTAAAATGAATAAATACCTAATCAACATTTATTTAATCTTAAAGAAGTTAACAAGGGAGGGATGTTAAAGTCTGGACAAAGCATAGCTTTAGATTATCAGAGATGTTCCAGACATGTGCTTCCAATGTGGTACAAGGAAAAGTGCAAGTAATGATTCTGATTAGCAGATAACAGACAATTTGAATTCATTTAAAAACAAAACCAAAACACGACAGCACGTTTAAACAGCAGGGTGAGTATAGATATGTCACAATGAAAATATAAAAGCAATTCTATTAGAAATGGAAAGAGAAATGTGTAAGAACTGGAACCTGATGTAGGAGATGGGACACAGTTTATCATTCCCAACATGATCACATATGAGTATCTCAAGTCTTTCTGTCACAACATCAGTGGAGAAGAATTTGAAGATAGTTCTGCTAACATATATTACAGTATTCATAAATTTCTGGTATTTAATGATAAGAAACAGAAATGATGATCATCTCAACTGGTATTGGAATCAAAGAGCACAGAACAATAAAAGTATAGGTGAGAAATCAAATTGGATAGCTCAGTGATACTAGAGTGAGACCTGTATTTCATGGCCAGAAGAAATTTCAGAAATTATAATAAACATGCCAGCTTTTTTTTTTTTATAACTTGGAACCATCAGTCAAACCTGGCATTGTATGGTTATTAAAATACTATTTTATACAGTGGTGGGTGGAGGAAAAGTTTTGTCCAGAATAATTCTTTGGAGAGAGTGAAGCAGTATTTTCAACTTAGAAAGGAAGTGGGTAATTGCCTTTCTCTCACTAGGTTTGGTAAGTAGAGCTTTCTGCTGGCCCAGAGCTAATAATAATATCTAATATATTTGTTTCTAGACCATGATGGGGGTTTTCTGAAACATTATTGGCCTAGTGGGTAGGAAAGTTAAAATGTCCTGGGAAAGGAAAGAGGGAGGAAGGAACATATTTTATTAGGAAAATTAATTAGATGACAATGGGAAAGTAAAGAATATGTCTACAGAAGGCAAATAAAGCTGAAGTCATGGTACGATCTGCCAGAGAGATCTTCCTGAAATCAAACCTGGCACACTACGGAGGTATCTAGATGCTGAGGGCATTGAGCTATAAGCATGGAAGAAAAGCGATGGTGTTAAGGCTATGGGAGGGGACACTGTCAGGAGCTACCCATGCCAATAGGAACAATCAGCCATAAAGAATGCAAACTGTACAATCAGTCCTGTGCTTTTGCTGTCACACATGAGAGTAGAAATACTCCTGGCAAAAGAACGTTAACATGCTTGACAGAAAAAAGATTGCCAAGTTTTCCCAGTTTAATTTCCCACCTGCTGCTGGTCCTGGTTGGTTTGCATATGGAAAAGAAAGGTTTAATTCTAATACAGATTGTGTACTAATTAATAAGATACAAAGGACATTTGTAATTAATAAAAGTAGAGTGGGTATTAGAGATGATTAAAACTAAGTTATAGTCAGTTATGTTAGAGATGATGTTTGATTTTACCATTGATTTTATCCAAGATAAAACAAAGCTTACAATCCCTGAGACAACCTTGAAAGAGTAACAGGACACTAAAGGAAGACATGATTCACTTTATGCCTGCTGATATAAATATGATCACTAACATGTTTGCATTTGAAGTGTTGGGAAGTTGAAACTAGGGTGTTATGTGTTTTCCTTTGAACTCTGTTCAAGCTCACCAACTGATGAAGTCATAAAATTAATGAGGGGAAAGGTTGAACATCAGTTTAGAATAGAGTAATCTATTCTAATAGTTTAGAATAGAAATCATTGAGAATTAAAGACTTGATATTTTGTAAATCTATATATTTTCAACTCATACTGATAGTACATTTAATATTATCAATTATATTATATAATAAATATGAGGGTACCTCTCTGAAATTTTCTCTGCCAACTACTTCTTCCTTTCTGGAGAATCATAATTACCTAAGGTTGGCTTTAGTC
Source organism: Mastomys coucha (assembly GCF_008632895.1). NCBI lineage: Eukaryota > Metazoa > Chordata > Mammalia > Rodentia > Muridae > Mastomys > Mastomys coucha. Next base: position 17,312,105 of record NW_022196914.1, read on the forward strand.
AAATTACCATGGTATGGCAAATTGCCAGGGCATGGCAAAACATGTAGGTTTCTGGATAATATGATATTGACACAAAAGCCCTGTGATTTAGTTGGGCATCAAAGGAATATAAGGGGGTTTGTGGCTTCACTAATATGCAGTGGGCCTTCTAATATCAGGTTTGACAGGTCACAAAGCATATACGGCAGGAAATTGTGATCATATCACCTTGTCATCTGGCATATTCTGGAATGAGTTCCATTAGCTGATCACACAGGACGAATGCCACAATGACTCAGCTCACGTTGTAGTCTACATAATATAAAAATTGAATTTCACTGTCAACTTTCTTTGATCATTCATGTCACTTTACTTCCATGGAATGAAACTGCATAATTATGAATGTTTTGAGGTCATAAATGCCACCAATAGGGTATTTATGTATAACAATAAAGAAATTAGATAATTCTCCATAAATATATAATATTTTATGTTAGGTAAACTGACTTTTCATAACTCTCCTGACAGTTTCTTAATTCTATATCTCCACAGATGTTTCCTAGACCTTGCAGTCATTTTTGCCTAAATAATAACAAATAAACAAAACAGAAACAAACCTACTTTATTTTCATATACAATTAGATAGTATCTCTCTGAGATAATGAAGGGTTATCAATGGAGCAATGTTTAAATTCAATCACTTAATCAAGTGTTCACTAGCTATGTATCATCTAATATGCTGAAATAAAATTAGTTACTATGTTTTTACATAAGAATATTATTTGTTTTTTAATCAAACTTGCATGAAATATGTTAAGACTTCTAGTTTTGCCAATATTTTAATATTTTATTTTATTTCGATTTGTTTGAATTTTGTTTAATTCTAATCACTGGGAACAAAACAAAAAGCAAACAAACATACAAAAAGCGTTTTCTGTGCTAGACAAGCACTTCGCTTAGTCCCAGACACATAATTCTCCCTCTTAGCCTCTTCCTATGATTTATATTGTCCTGGAGAGCTTCAAATCTTTGGTACAAAGAAGACTAAATTCTAAGTACAATAGAAGTTAGAAGTGCTATTCTTTTTTCTACAAACATGCCATGTTTTGGAAATAATATGGTAATTATTCAATTAGTCATTTTATCAAAAGTAGTTATGGTATTTTATAATTCATCTATTCAGTTTCTCCTAAAAGACTTATAAATCAAGTACCTATGTAATTAATAATATTATAATTTGATTTAATTATGTAGAAATTTACTTCAACATATATATCATTTTCTTCATTTATACCTGATAGTTTTCTTGAAGAAGATAATGAAAGATTCCTTTAGTTTTGGTGGCCAAAGAGTCTAATGTCTCCCTTCCTATGCAGAATCAGTTGTAATAATATAAATATAACCAAACTACAATTTTTCAGATGGCATAGTCACTGAAAGAATGCGAATTAACTTATAGCTAGCAGCTATGTTTATTGCAGTGGAAATAATAGAGCATTGTCTGTAAGAAATTACAGAATGAATCACTGAAATTCCACATAATCTTTCTCATACAATTTTCTCCGTTTCTCAGGGAGAATGTGATTTTGTTAAGCATAATGTGTATATCTGGTAAAAATGTACATATATAGTTGATTGACATGGAAAATAACCTCCTGCCCCTGCTTTCATTTCTTAGCCTGTGTTGTACAGGTAGGACCATTCACATGCTTCATACACATCAAAATAAGGTGACTTGGAATGATGGCCGTGTAATTATGCTGTATGTCATGCTGATCTAGCTTTGGCACCATTGTACGTTACTTCAGAGTTTTAAATTAATCGAAATGACCTTAGCTTTATTGCAGTTGAGATGCTAGCAATGATAAAATGCCAAGTCATTGGAAATAAACGAATGAAACCTAAACAACTTGACATGACAAATGCACACTCTCACTGACTTCTCTGATATTTAATAGACTTTATCACCAGATGCAGTATTTTTTTGTAATATACTCGTCTTAATATACGTAGGTACATCTTAACTCAATAAAAGTGTATGCCTGATATGCAAAGATGAGAAAAACCACTGTTCTGCGCTTTTGTGTTTTATAGGCCCTAAAAGCTCAGTGAAGGAACATGGAACACACAAACTACTGCTTTACTGCAATTATTTCTTAATTCTGGAGAGCGCTACTGAGGGCATAGTATGAAGTCAATCATTGATGAAAAGTGAAACTATTCCAATTCATCACAAATTTTCCACTGCCACAAGATAATAATTGAATTTTGGACATACCAATGTGAACAATCTTCAGAAATAGCTGCTCTGACAACATAGAAGAATAGCTGTTTTCACATTTGCTGCTATTGGCTTCATAAACTGCTCTTCTATAAAGCAGGAAATTCATATCTCAGCATATTGCCTTATAAAGGAAGCCATTTCATCAATACTCTGAATTTCCTGATGGTCTGTAGATTACTTTTGAAAATTCAAAATGTCCACATCCTGCACACAATGAAATGTCTCAATTATGACAATTCACCTTTGTTAACTATAACCCCTTACATATGACTTCAGACTGTCAGATCGCTGAATAGTTACTTTAAAAAAATTATTTTAGCTTTTCCAGTTTGAAGTTACTCTTCATGTGTAGATGGGAAAGTGTATGCAGGAATACTTCACGACCTTTGAATTATAGGCTTCTCTTTTCAAAGACTCATCAGGACATTGCCCTGCCCTCCAGCAGACATACTCCCATGTGATCTCACTGTTAAACCCTGTCTCTAATGAAATCCAGTACATGTCACAACTCCACGTTGTTCTCAGATTGACTGTAAGCCATTGACTTGGTGCATTGAGCAATAAATCTTCGATATCTGAACAGCAGAGGATTTATAGTGGGTTGTTTAGCACAGACTTCCATTTCTTTGTCTTATCCAGAAATTCTCAGGAATGTAGCCAATATTACTGACTGGGCCATGTGGTTGCAGTATATTTGCTCATCCTTCAGTTCAAAGGATTTGGTGTATGTTCAGATTATTTATCTTAATTACAATTACTCAGAAAGGTACATGATTTAAATCATGAACTAATTAGCATTCCCATTTGATATTAAAAATAAAAGGAAGAAAACTTAACCTATAGTCCAGACTTTATATTTTGCCGTGTTTTGTCTCAGATAAGTTTAGTATATCTTAAATATGTATGGTTTTATACTTCTTGACACATTGATGAAAAAGTTCAAGTGACTTGTACTTGCCAATATCTTAAGCATTTCTGAGTAGAACTTTGATGTAATGTATGAATTAAGAAAGATTTTTTTTCCCGTAGAATCTCAGAGGAACCTCTGGAGAAATGACTGAGGTGCCTGTATAACATATCAACCTGTCGCTGCCCAGCTTTTCCAGTGTCAGTTACATCCTGTGAATCTCTCAGCACTTCTCATCCCACCCCATACACTAAAGCTCTCCAACTCAGGAAACTGACTTCCCTTCCCTTCCCCAGTTTCTATTTCTATACAAACTCAGCCATTTTGGCTAAGTGCTTTCTTAGCCTCTTGGTTTTTTGCTTCTTTCTTGGTATACTTACAACCTTATTGCAACCCTGATGCCCCTTTCTTTCTTTTTAGCTACCTATCTCTCCTCTCATGGCTGGGCTTATTCTGGACATTTCCAGATGTCTAAGATGAGCCCTTGTCTTCAATCATGCCTGCTTAGAGTCATGTCCTCATTTTCTCTCAGAAAGTAGATGACAAGACCTGGTAGCTCTCCTGTCTACAGTTTTGACTATAGAACATTGACTGTACTTGAATATCTGCTTTTAGCCTGCAGGGACACATGAAAAATAACACAACTTGTCAACTGTCCATTGTTGTTTCATTTTACCTACTTGCCTTAATTTACAACTCCCATTAAAGCTCTGTTTGTGCGCCTGGAGAGATGGCTCAGCAGTTAAGAACAATGGTTGCTCTTCTGGAGGTCCTGGGTTCAGTGTCCAACCACATAGTATCTCAATGGGATCCGATGCCCTCTTCTGGTGTTTTTGAAGACAGCGACAGTATATTCCAATGTATAAAAATTAATAAATCTTAAAAATATATAAATTTTAAAAAGTTTTGTATAATTTGAGAGATAAATAATAATGTATGACATAGTGACATATTTTACATTAGAAGGATGTTTAAACATATAAAACCAAATGTATATTCTATTGTATAAATGTCTACTGAGTACAAACATTTTAAAAGGGCAAAGTGTAGATATCCTGGGCCAGAAATTAGCAAGTTTTGAAGCTCAGAGAATTTGTATTTCCTACAAAAATAAAAGGCCAAAGGAACTGAAATTTCACAGTGTTCATTCATATTTCTTTTCTTTTATTTTTTTTTTTTTTGAGACAGGATTTCTCTATGTAGCCCTGGATATCCTGGAACTCACTCTAGACCAGGTTGGCCTCGAACTCAGAAATCCACCTGCCTCTGTCTCCCAAGTGTTGGGATTATAGGCATGTACCACCACTGCCAGGCTCATTCATATTTCCTAATTTGTATAATTTACAAAATGAATGCCATCATACAATAAGCATGCTGATTATGTTCCTAGCATAGTGATCACTGATGCAAATAGAAACATTGGATAAGACCTGTTCAAGGTCTATTAATGTAATTTGAAATTGGAATGTCAGTCACAACATTAAGACTTTGACTTTTATGTTTCATTTGATCTTTCCATTCTTGTCCTTTTGTTACTGTGACATGAACAGAACAAAGACTAAAATACTAATATGGGCTTAGAGGCAATGCAAAGAATTCAATAAAATATGTAGTATGCTTTATTGTTGATATACTATTTTTTGAAAATCCAAAATTTTAATTTGCCAAAATTAAATTTGTAATAAAATTTTTCATAGTCATACAACATTTTGTAGATTTTACAATATTTTGTTTCTTATCAGTTTTGCAATAATATTAGTGCTCCACCTGGTGGTAGAAATAATAATTTTCCTTTTTTATTGCTAGTATTAAAAGTAATAGGATATTGCATTGATATATTGATTTCAATAATATATAAAAGTATTTTAGGGTGTCAAGTTAATACATATTAAAATATCTTCCAATCACATATAGAATTCTGTATTTACATGAGCATGAATCAGAATATTGACACTATATATATTAAAAATTATTTTTTCTTCAATTTATTCTTGAAAAGATAAACTTAATCCATTAAAAGAATCTAAATATAAGTATTTTAATGAATATTTCAGTGATCTATTTATCTATGTAGTTATGCATTTATGTTTTTTTAAGTTTTTGCATCCTATACTATTTTATTGGTATTGATTTCTTCTATGATATTGATTAGTAATTTTTATAAGATCTTACTTAATATTTAATCCACTTAAATGAAATGGACATATGAATTTTTAAGTAATTATAATTTATCATGCTGTATTACTCCTTTTTCTCAGAGAAAATTCTACATCATGAGATTCTGAAGTATATAGTGAGGTAATTCCATATAGCCATAGTCAATAAACTGTCAATAAATTGCCTTTCATTTTATATTACAAAGTTCTAAGTTTGATTTACTATTTATACTTATATTTTAAAACAGGGTGGTCTTATTATATACTTCACTAATTTCTCTGCCTTTGCAAATTATGTATCTCTTATCAGGCATCTTCCATCTGAAAGTTCCCGAGTCTTCCCCTGTTGGTTCAGCTATTGGAAGAATAAGAGCAGTAGATCCTGATTTTGGAAAAAATGCAGAAATTGAATACAACATTGTCCCAGGAGATGGGGGAAATTTGTTTGATATTGTCACAGATGAGGATACACAAGAAGGAATCATCAAATTGAAAAAGGTACATAGACTAATTTTTGGACAGTTGGAAAATTAGAAAAAAAAAACAGAGACAGTGATAGCTATTTTTTCTTCAAATAGCAATCCTTTAATTATGAACTCACAGAATGTATTTCTATGTGTATACTTCAATACAGCATTAAGGCTTCTTAATTTGCCAAATGATATTTTACATTGCTTCATAGTGTTAAGATTACATTTTAAATGATGTGGAGATTTATGATTACACCAACATGGTTGAAATGATGAAATTTTTGATTACTCAGAAAATATAAATAAGTAATTCACATCATAGGTAAGATTTGATGTCATTTTAAAAGAATACCAGCTTGGACCGATAAGATGTAACATAGAAAAGGCATTGAATCCTAGAAGCAGAGTTAATTTGCTGTTCTAGTCAAAGTTTGAAGGAGAAATGTCATGGAGAAGTGTGCACAGTTAAGACTGACTTACAAGGTTCACTGGGGACAAGGAACTGTGTCTAGAATTGAGCAAGGAATGATGTGTGTCATATTTTTACCAGGAATGTGACTTCATTTTGCCTATATTCAAAGAATTTGAATTAAGATGAATATAAAGATAAGATTTAGTAGAATAAGCAACTAATAAGGGAATCTATAAATAGGAAAGTTTAAAAAATAGATGTTTGAGAGAAAAATAACTAAATAGAGAAGAGAAGATGGGGTGGCAGTAGTGCTCTTGACTGCAGATATTTTCTGACCAGTTGCTTCAAGGGTTCTGTCTTGATTTGCTTGCACAAATGGATATAGCCTGTAATTGTGAGCCAAATAAACTCTTTTGTTAAGATGCTTTCTGTCATAGCATTTTATCATATCCATGGAAACCTATGGAAACATAACTATGTTGTAGAAGCATCATTAAGAAAAGAAAGTAGTAGAAAGTAGAATTTTGATTACGATAACCCAAAATATAAAGAGTTTAATATGGTAAAATTAGTGGGAGTAATGCTGAAAACAGGAAATTTGGCCTAGAACATCTATTGAATGCTGTAAGCAGGGTTTAAGTTGCTGTTCTAGGCAAACATTGAAGAAGAGTGCCTAGGGAATTCTGGACAGTTACAACATGGCCTATGAGCTTTCACAAAGGAAAATGAACTATGTTTGGAACTGGGTATGAGGTGGTTTATGATAGTTTTACCAGGAATCTAGCTTTGCTCTCCCTTGTTTTAAGAATTTGAATGAAAGGGAATGTAAAGATTAAGGACTTAAGGGTTTTGAGGATGCAAGTATATGAAGACAACCTTTAAGTTTAGGGAAGGAGAGTGAAGCCAACCAAGTACTTATAGCTGTTAAGGAGATTAGCATCATTAAAGAGAAAGCTGGTGTTCTGCACTGGGCAGTAGCCATGAGCTTCATTCAGGTCAGCACTCAGAAGCTAATGCAAGCTACAAAAAGAACTGAATTGAAAAAGAACTTGATACCATAATCCATGTGGTACTTGTTTTGAGCAAAAAGAAACAAGTTTAGGGAGTTAAAGAGACCAGATGAGGCTAAACACTGTGGCTAAATTGAAATTCCTATTGAATTTTTTGATAGTTTTTTGATTTCTATTGTGATGGTGAAATATCATGTTCAAAAACAAATTGAAAAAGAAAGACTTTATTTTGCTTTCACATCAACATCACTGCTCATCATTTAAGGAAGTCAAGACAGGAACCTAAAGACAGAAACCGATGAAGAAGCCATGAGGGGTTACCGCTTACTCTCTGGCTTATCAGACCTTGCTTAGTCTGCTTTGTTATATAACCTCAGACCTTCAGAGCCAAGGAATGGCACCTCCTCCAATGGCCTTAGCCCTTCCACATTAATTAAGAATATAACCTACTGTTGGATCTTAGGACATCATTTTCACAGTTGGAAGTTCCCTGTTTCAAATAACTTTACTTTGTGTCAAGTTGACATAATCTAGCTAGCACAGGCACTAAGAAGTCATTGAAATCAGCTGTAGAGATGAAGTCAAAACTGTAGTGGAAACAGCAGAATAGGAAATGCCAGAGCTCTAGGTAATCCACCAAGTGCAGTTGCAGATATGAAGTGGAACAAGCTATTTGTACTTCACGTGTAAGGGTGGAGGCACAGATGGCACATATAAGCCCGTGAAGCCTAGGAAATTACAGTAAAGGCTCCAGTTAATGGGCATGTAGATACAAGACTTGACATTTTTCCCTCTGGATTTTTATTTTACTTTGGGATGACTATTCATTACAATTGCTCAGTTCTTCCAGTTTGAAATATAATTATCATTCTCTGCTATCATAAGTTGCAAGTATGTGCTTGTTTTATTTTATTTTATACTGGCTTATAGTGAAGACATGTTGAAACATTATACTAACTTTTTTATTCAAAGTAAACCTATTTGCATATAACATATTTTGGTCATACCTTCCCTTCCTATCTCCTCCCAAATTTCTTCCAAACTCTCCACGTATCTGAGTCCACATATTCTTTATCATTTTAGAAAAGAGACAAATAAAAAGAACACATAAAAAGATAACAAAATGAACATATGAAGAAATAATAACAAAAAAGGAACAAAGAAAGAGCAGGAGAAATACACATATGTACACAGAGAATCATGCAGACTCATATACAGAAACATACATCCACACACAAACATTCACCTCCCTACACACAGATGCATGCACCCCCATTCATATACACACATTCTCAACACAGAAAATCACACACACATACACACAAAATCCTCTAAAATGCAAAAGTGAAAACCATATTATATGTGTAAAAGGCCAGTAATGTTAAATATATATATATATATATATATAAATATATATATATATGTGTGTGTGTGTGTGTGTGTGTGTGTGTGTGTGTGTGTGTATACCCAAACAAAACGGTATGAGACAATCCGTAAATACCATACAGTTTTTTTGTTGACTACCTGCTGATTGGCTTGGGGTTTTCCCTTAGGTATGGTTTGTATATCCAGTGAGACTGCATTGGAGAATTAACTTTTCTTTTCCAAATAGTTGTTAATTAAAAATTCATTCTTCATTGGGGATGGGAACTTATATCTACTACGCCAGCTCAGCACTGGGCCCTGTCTGGTTTGGATCTTTACATGCATGCTGTTATAATATCTGTGATTTGAAAAGTGTGTCCGTCCCAGCACTTGGGAGGCACAGACAGGCGGATTTCTGAGTTCGAGGCCAGCCTGGTCTACAGAGTGAGTTCCAGGACAGCCAAGGTTACACAGAGAAACCCTGTCTCAAAAGAACAAAACAAAAACAAAAAAGTGTGTCAGACCAGTTATTTCTATAAGATACTGTTTTCTTGGTCACACTTATTCTCTCTAGCTCTTATAATCTATTTGATTCACTTCCTCATCATTCCCTGACCCATGAACAGAGGGATTTGATAAATATATCCTATTGAGTACCAAGTATTACAAGATCTCTCAGTCTGTACATTCTCTGATTGTGGGTATGTGTATTAGTTCTTCTCTACTTCAGAATGAAGATTCTTGGTAGGTGACTGAGATACTGATCCAAGGGTGTAGTAGAATGTTGCTTAGAGTCATTTTATTGTTATATTGCTTTAGAACCATAGGCTATCTCTTCTCATGTTCTTGGAAAATGGGGCAGTGTCAAGTATAGGTTCTATCTCATGGAGTGTGACTTAGTCCCAAACAGATAGCTACTGGATATCCCATAGTATTTGTGCCATTATTGCATATCATCCCATATCTTGTAGGCAGGTTGGCATTACAGATTTAAGGGTTTGTAGCAGGATTGGCATTTATCTTTCTTGCTTAGTAGTCTATAGAGTACCTTTTAGAACTGTGAGCACTAGTCAGTAGGGGTGAAGGATCTAGTTAGGTAGCAGCTACACTTCTCCATATACATACAAGATATATATGTGCTGGTTTTAACTCTACCATCAATTTGTATAGAGCAACTTATAGCTTTTGTAATAGTCTGAGTTGTTTGGTGTTTCCAAAAGGGCCCATTTCATCAACAAATATATTTTTTTTCTTTAGAATCAGTTTTTGTAATCAAACCCATGTAGATAAGACATTACACGTTTAATACAGTGTGTTACCCTTTGAGAAATGGAAAAAAAATTAAATGCAACATTTCTAGACCAATATGGCTGTTAATTTCTGTACAATGCCACCTCAACACAGTAAACTAGGATACTTTTTTTAAGAGTTGACAGCACAGCTAAAGTTTCAAAAAAATTAAAATATATATATGTATATATATACATATATATGTGTATATATTTATATACACACATATATATATGTGTATATATATGTGTGTATATATTTATGGTATATATTTATATACACATATATATGTGTATATATATGTATATGTGTATATATTTATATACTAAGACCAATAATTGCACTATGTTATGCATCAATAGCAGCAACAGCTTTTCCAGGTTCTGCAGTCATTTGAATCAAATTGTAGAGACATCCAGCACACTCTATTAAAAAAAAAATAAAAAACCAAAACCCCAGAAAACAGCACAGTTCTGTTACTCTTTTGGTACCTGGCACCTTTTTTTTTTAAATTAGCCTCTCAATCATCATCTGAAAGGAAAACATGCTAAGCAACATCATTAGAAACAGCCCTGCTAAAGCACGGTCACTACTACATATCATAAAGCAAGGACAAGCTATTTCACATTCACAGAGGTATGATACAGTCCTGTCCTACATCTATAATACTAGAGGACACAATTTAAAAGGCATTAGTTGAGACTTGATTCTACTTTTCCAGCAGAGGGACCAAAGGATGGTGTGACACTGCTCTGCAAAGAAACACACTCTTAGATAGGCTTTCCTTTCACTAGCGGCACAGTTCTAAGGATTCATTCTCTGCATGAATGTCAGCAAAAAACCGTTATTAGAAAATGAAATATCCCTAAAACAAAACCGTATAACCACTGGATTCATATGAAGATGACCTAGTGGAGATAAGCGAGACCCCACCTTACCAACATGTTATCAAATCTGTTACATTTAAATGGTGAGATCTCCAAGAAAGGAGATGCTAACAGTGCTTCAAAGATCTGGACCACAATCAAACCCAGCATTGTTTTAAATAGAAGCAGAAGTTCTATGTTGCTCATCTGAATATACTCAAGGATGCTGACATCAATATTTAATCACCTGCTCGCTCATCCAGGAGGAAGGGAAGCTCAGTTACTACTGTACTTCATTATGTTCAACCAAATCACCATGTTACAAAAATAGCAAGCTGCCATAATAAAAGATAAGGCTTCTCTATCCAGCACCAGTTAATATCATTTTACTTCCAAGCCTAGAAATGCCATAGACACACCCAAAGAACTCCAGGGAGTGAAAGAACCACAGCTAATGTATTAATGGGACCACCCAGTGTCCAGCTGAGATACTCTGTTGTATCACTCTCCTCCTACTTCTGGTGTTTCATGCTCCTTAGGGACTAAACTGTATGCACTTATAGACTGTTTATGCACTTGTATATAAACCAACTGAAGATGCAAATGTGACACAGGAGGTGCGAGTCTGTGGAGCCTCATTGTAATTGGTGTAGCAGCTCTGCCAGTGTAAAATGCTCTATGCCCCTTGTGTCTCATAGGATAATGCCACAGATCACTTTAGCCCTGTGGCTGCTGGCATTATTTGACTTCATTTTCCCTACCCAGCCCCCTGCCCTGAATCAACCACAGCCATTATGATTTTGTTTCTTCTGTTTTGATCGCCTGAGGTTTGATTGGTCCAGTTCTAACACTTTTGGTGGTAATGGTGGGTGCAGGGGGTGGTTTCTCTTCTACTTTTTCCTGACAGGTACCAGGAAGGTCATTCAGCGTTTTTCAGGTTTACTTGTGTCACTGTCCACTCTCTGGGCTTTGCCTCCTATCTGTTTGCTCTGTTGCTGTTCAGAGAAGAACCACCGCATGGACTGAAGAACCTCTGCTCTCTGTTTTGCTAACACCTAGGACCAAATGTCTTGTGGCTGAGTCCTCTTCCCACAGCTCTCCTCTGGGGTGCAAACTGTGCAGGGAACGGCTGTGCCATTCTCACTATGGCAGGGGCTGACTGGAACTGTTTCTGATACACAATGATGTTCATTTTGCTACACTGGCTGTTTGGACTTGTTGATGTAGCCCTGAATGGATTAGCTTCAATTGGTGCTTCGACCACCAATTGGAGGTGTGCCTGGTTTGATATCAATGCCACTCCCAAAGGCTTTTAGTTCCATTTCAGACATATTTCCTGTAGTTGCCATCAATAGCAGCAGAAGTTTCACGTGGCCAAAAGAAAGTTCTAGTTAGGGCTTTCTCTCCCTCAGTATTTGATGATTCTATTTAGATTTCTTTCATATATGTAAACATTTTAAGGTGCTTCTATTCTATCAGGATTTTGAAGTATGGTAATTTTTATGACTTTTAAAGTTTTTCTCTGTTTTACCCGATATAATAAGAGTACGAAGGTTATGGCTTAAAGCACAGTCTTGATTGACTTGACAAAGCAAGTTGTCATGTTGATTTTCTTTATCACAATCAAGTATTCTTGGTATTCTCAATAAAGGTTTGTCTACATTAGGCTAGTTTCTAAAAGATTTTCATCATTAATTTATTGAGTCAAATTAGGGAAGCTGGCCAATTGTGGGAGGCACTATTTCCTAGACAGATATTATGGATGGATACCATGTATGGGTAAGAGTGAAAAAAAAACTGAGTTAAGGATTAGCACACTTACTTATTCTTCTCTATCCTTCTCTGAAGAGGAATATGCCTATTTGCTTAAATTTCATTCTAGCTGGACTTTAAATATGAATAAGCCTAAATGTGTAAGTCAATGATTCCTTCCTTTTTTATTTTAAGAATTTATTTCTTTCACAGTATTCTACTAGAATTGGAAATAAAACTATGAAAGGAAGAAAAGTTGGGGGAAGTTGAAATACGAGGAAAAATATGTGTACTGAAACATATGTGCTTTGATATCATCCTTAAACAGAATGAGAAGTATTATGTGAAAGTAACACTACTTTGTTGAATACACTTGAAGTATATAGATAGTTTCCACAATCAGGTCAATAATATGAGCTCTGAATTCAAAACTGTAATAAAAATTAACCTTGAGGCTTATAAGTAATAGTGCTTGCCACTCTGTTATACTGTTATACTGTTGAGTTCAAATCTCCAGCACTCATGGACAATCTAGGATGGCAGAATTAACTGTACCTCCAGAGCTGAGTGATAGTTACAGGTAAAACCTCATAACTCCTAACCACATATCTAACTAGTGAGAATGCTTTAGGTTTGAGTGTTTAATACATGAATGCTTGTATGATGTCATGTATTTAACACACACACACACACACACACACACACACACGCTACAAATACACATACCATCTCCAGAAGAACATATACTCTGTTAAACATAAAGTTAATATTGTATACATCCCTTATTTCATTTAGTGTACAATATACATTCTGATAAACTCAAACTGAATTATATGCCATACCTGTTTATTAGCTGTCATTATTTTAAACAAAAGGAATGATTTTATATTGGTTCCCATTTATCTAGAAACCTTACCAATACTGCTCAAAAATCTGATTTGAACAAGGGAAAATATGGCATTGAAAATAATCATATGTAACAGAGGATGGCCTTGTTGATCATCAGTGGGAGGAGAGGCCCTTGGTCTTGTGAAGACTCTATTCCCCAGTGTAGGGTAATACCAGGGCCAGGAAGTGGGAGAGGGTGGGTGGGTGAGCAGGGGGAGGGGGGAAGGGAAAGAGAATAGGGCTTTTTTTTTTTGGAGGGAAAGCCAGGAAAAGGGAGAACATTTGAAATGTAAATAAAATATCTAATAAAAAAAGGGAAAAAAAGAAAATAATCTTTAAAATTCAAGTTGCAGATAGGTTATTTATCATGTTTTAGTGACATAAATCTATAAAAATTGTGCTTTTTAGAAAAACTCATTTAACTCAGAAACACAGAGTTGAAAAGTACTTAGGTCACGCAAATGACCCAGGCCTGATGCCTATTTATCTGGGTAAGTTGAGGTGGGTAGAATTATCCCAGAAGCTCTGGTCGGTAGTGCTCTATGTTGGCTAGTTGTCTAGGCTAAGCTCAGCATCAACATGGCTGCCTCCAAGGAGCAGAAGATCACCAGTTTCCATAAAGAGGTTTGATCTGGCTCAGGTCATAAAAAGTACCTTTTAGATATGTTGCTCAGATTCCATGCCAATTCAGGCTGGAGGAATAGCTCTGTCAGAATAGAACTTGTATCAAAAGCATGAGGTTATTAGTTATTGCTACAATTCTACATCAAAAGCAAATTCTTTCAAAAATGCTGGAATTCTAGCAAATGGGGCTGTAGTTCCTACAGATTACTTGTAAGTGATCAGAACCAAATTGACAAGCTTTGGGCTCAATGAAATACCCAGTCTCACACTCTCATAAAAATAAAGGTGGTGATGTCTGAAAGAAAGAGACTAGATCTGTCTCTGGCCTTTACATATATGTATTCATGATGTACATGTCCAAATGCACAAAATACTCTAAAAGATCACACACACACACACACACATACACACACATATATGTGCATATATATGCATACTAATATATATGCAAACATTTACGCAAAAAGTATTTTATTATTTATTTTATTTTTTGAGATTATACTATTACAATCATAGTAATTTCTCTTTTTCTGTTTGGTCTTCAAACCTTCCTACATAGCCCTTATTGCTCTTTTTAAAATTCATAAACTCTTTTTGATTTATTAGTTATTGCTACATAAAAACAGACATACATATACAGATGCACACATGCATATACTTGTGTGTATGTGCTTCTAATGTATGTTCCTAAATACATAAGTACAACCAGATCATTCTTTATAATTTTCTTAGTCAATGTTCTATTGCTATGAAGAGTCACCTTGGACATAGTAACTCATAAATGAATGCATTTATTTGGAGGTTACTTACAGTTTCAGCGTTTCCGTCCATTGTCATCATGACAGGAAGCCTGAAAGCATACATGTAGACATGATGTTGGAGATGTATCTTAGAGTACTACATATTGATCCACAGGCAGTAGGAAGAGAGGCCACTGGGGTCTGGCTTGGGTTTTAAAACCTCAAGCCTATCCCCAGTGACATACTCCAAGGAGCCAACACCTACTCCAGCAAGGCAACACCTTCCTCTTTTTTTTTTTTTTTTTTTTTGGTTTGGTTTGGTTTGTTTTTTTTTTAAACTATTTTTTATTAGATATTTTCTTTATTTACATGTAAATTTCTCCTTCCACAGTTTCCCCTCCAAAAAACAAAGAAACAAACAAAAACAACAAAACAAACCCTTGTTGCCTCCCCCATCCCCATGCCTGCCACCCCACCCTCTCCCACTTTTTGGCCCTGGCATTCCCCTA
>NW_022196914.1:17328240-17328401 GCF_008632895.1 Mastomys coucha
AAATAAGGCTGCTATGAACATGGTGGAGCATGTGTCCTTATTACATGTTGGAGCATCCTTTGGGTATAAAGGCAACACCTTCTAATCCTGTCAAATGGTACCACTCCCTTGGACTAAGTATTCAAATATGTGAGTCTATGCTTTTGTGTGTGTGTGTGTGT
>NW_022196914.1:17328411-17388243 GCF_008632895.1 Mastomys coucha
GTGTGTGTGTGTAGCATATTTTGAAGTCATGGTTAGGAGTGCTTAGCTGAAAATACAGAGCAAATCAAGTGTCTATACAAATAACAGCAGTTTTTGAATTGCATCATGTCCTAAAATTGGCTAGGACGTTTCTCTTTGCTGTTTCTGAATGGATATGCAGTGTAAGGGTTTCAGTGAAAAATAAAATTCGTAGAAGAGCCAAATTTCTCATAGCTTTAATCTATGTAGAAGGTCAAAACTCTGCTTGAGAATTGAATATGTAGTGCATTTAAAGAATTGCTTTAAAAATTGGACGGAAAGATTTTTGAGGTGCAGGTTAAGGAAGGAAGCATAAGGTTTTTCAATATTGTATTCTTTTTGCAAAATCTCCCTTTAAGCTGTAGAATGTTACATGCTGTGAAGTGCACAGCTTTGTTGCTGTTTTATCTTTTACCTTGTCCTTGCTTCCTACTTAAACTACTTTCATTTCCTTCATATTCTCTGAGGAGCAAAGATGTAAGAGGATGAACATGATGCTCAGATTTATATGAACTGAGAAGAATGAAAACAGGCATTTTTATTTATTTTATTGTTAAATTCGACTCTGACCATGTTATGAAGCCTCAGATGGAATGTCATTTCTCTGTCACTTTAAATTCAGAGTTACATCATGAAAGTTTACAAATCTCTCTAAGGCACAAGATATTATAAAAAATAAAACCAAATAAGAAGGACACTGACTTGTCTCATATCATATTGTATTGGGCTAAGAATATCAAACCCTTCTTATACATTTTTGAGCAATATAGCAATACAAAAATGAAACAAGAATAAAAAATAAAAATATCATAAAAATTTATTGTGATAGAAATCTTGAGCTGAGGACAATATTTTCAATACTATATATACATATATATATATATATATATATATATGTGTGTGTGTGTATATGTGCATGTTTAAAGCTGCATGAATTATGCTTTAATAATTAACTAATGGGTAAAGGAAAATAGGTATATATTTATTTATTATCAATAGAAATAGAAACAACTGAGTTAAATCTTCCGTGGCTGAAATACAAATTTATTCATAGAAATATTTTTGTTGGTTTTCTTTTGTTTATGGAATTATAATAATAGAATGACTAAGCAGACTGCAACAGACTGATTTAATTTCATATATAATTTCACCAATATTTCTGTACTATTTTAATAATATACCTTTTACCAATTAACAAACAATAATGCATCAGTGTTAGAGATTTTAAAATTATTTGTTAGTATAAAATAAATGAATCTACAAGATAGAAAAAATCCTATAATCATGTTAACTAGCTTATTATTTCATTTAATTTTGCATAAATATAGTATTAAATGCAAAGCAGAATGATTTTCAGCATAGGAGATCAGATTCAGTATTTGCTGCTTATGGTAACAGTAAGCAGGTGTTAATGGCTCTTTTAGGGACTTTATATTATACAGTTGCTCACTAACCAGTAACTTTCCAAATTTATTTTCTGTTAAGCATTATTGAATGCCTTCTATTTCATGTCAACTCTATTACCTAAGTTGGTAATATAGCACCACCAAGTGCCAATGTCAGGAAAAACTCAAGAATGTGAAAAGCTTTGTAAAGACACCTGCCATTTCTCTAATCACAGTTTTTTTTTTTTTTTTTTAATCTACTCTGGGATGTAAACTTTTAAAGAAAAAAGTTAATAATTTGGGGGTCTATGAATATTGTGTTTCTGTTTTATTTTTTATTTTTTGATTTTTCCTTTGTTTAAAAACAAACATTTTAATTGGAAGTGAAGAAATGGCTCAGTGGTTAAGAATGTTTTCTGCTCTTTCAAAGGACCTAGCTCTTACATGACAGTTCACAACTGTCACTAACTCTAGTAATACAGGAGCCAATGCATTATGCAAGACTCTGCAAGCACTATATGTATGTGATAATCAATCAGACTTGTATTCCTATAAAGATATATATATATATATATATATATATATGTTTCTAAACATTCTCAACTCCATGCTATCAGCAAGTTGAAACATTTGGTATAGATTTATCTGCTATCTTAGGGTTAAAGTTTTAATTTAAAATACAAAAATTGTAGCAAATGATTTCATCTCTGCTCTCTATAGAAATGTTCATGGTTGGACTTGGGGATCTGACTCATGACATAGAGAATTTGGCATTTAATAATGAGGACTTGGGTTCAAATCTATGCTGGGCACTTAAATGAGATTATGTCAATGCTGTGGAGGAGGTGTTAGGATGATGCCTTCTGCTCAGTTTCCAGCTAAGTCTAGTTAAATTGGTGAAGTTCAGGTTTAAGGGAGAGCCTGTCTTAAAAAAGTGGAAAGCAATAAAGAAAGCAATCTCTAAAGGACCTCTGTTTTCCATAGTCATGTGTAAATACATGTACCTATGCCTTCACACAGATGCGCACACATATAAGAAGATGCATGTACAACATTTGTAAACACATACAGAAAGGAAATATTCCTGTTAAAACTTTCCCTTTGGCCCTTTCTAAACTATGAATGTAGCAAATCGGTTAGGCTGATGTTAATCCACTGGACATGCCTTTGCCATCAGGTCATTGAGCTTGTCCAGTGTTTCTTCTGGGTCAGGCTTACAAGCACTACCCAGCCAATGTTTCAACTTAAGCCAGCTTTGTTCTTCATTTCCACATTTTCACTGGCTCTTCTCCCAGCCTTCCCACCCTCTTTCATTCTCTATCCTTTTCCTCAAAACAGTGTGTGTGTGTGTGTGTGTGTGTGTGTGTGTGAGTGTGTGTGTGTGTGAAGCTCCATCTGTTCATCTTATATGAATACTTTTCTGCCTTTCAACAGCAACAAGGTACAGAGGAAGAAGTACCATCTCTGTTGCCATTTTGGCATATTCAATAGACACAGAGAATAAACATTCACTACACTCGACTGATTGCAATTCTGTACTTGATTCACTGTACAAAAAAAAAAAAAAAGCACTGCAGGAAGAATGCCTTCATTAATCTTTTTTCCTAACTCTCATTTTCTTTCAAAAATGCAAACATTTCATTCCAGCTTCCTAGGATGCATGTGGTACATATATTTAAAATATTTGATTCCAATTATATTTCATGTCCCTAGAAGTAGTTCCTCACATTTGTAGTTTTTTAATAAACAAAAATATATCACTGAAGTACATAAAATGTTTTAAATTTTCATTAGCTGAAGAAGTATTTTATGTTTGTTAACTTATTTATCATGGTACATTTATTTTTATTTTTAATCACATGCACTATAAAGTTAATTATATTTTACAAATAAGAAAAAACAAAGTTGTATTGATTTCACAAATGAAAAACATGATGATTGGAGAAGAAAGCTATAGCTTGCTGTAAATTTTAAGTTTAAAAAGCATAGACGCGCCGGGCGGTGGTGGCGCACACCTTTAATCCCAGCACTTGGGAGGCAGAGGCAGGTGGATTTCTGAGTTCGAGCCCAGCCTGGTCTACAGAGTGAGTTCCAGGACAGCCAGAGCTATACAGAGAAACCCTGTCTCGAAAAAACCAAAAAAAAAAAAAAAAAAAAAAAAAAAAAAAAAAGCATAGACGTTCTACCATGTGATCAAGAACTTTGTAAGGAAATGATTTTCACCGTATGTGGAATATATATATATATATATATATATATATATATATATATATAGTCTAAATCTTTTGCTATTTTTAGGATTTTTTTAATTGAAACTTTTACATAGAAATCCTGCGGGCTTTCACAGGTCTGCACTGGATGTGATTTGCATTGTATCAGCCACTGGAAGTATATTAAAATTATTGTCACTAATTGGAGTAGTTTGGATATTGCCCTTTAAAAAATTAAGTTAATTTGTTAAAACTATCAATATACGTCAGTATTGTAATAAATATGGAACTCAGTATGATATTTTCATAAGAAAAATCAATACATTTCTAATAAGTGGTTTTGCCTTAACATTTTTTAGAAAAAGCTGAGTGGAATGTGTATCCCTTAAATTACATAATTTACTTAGAAAACAGTATGCATGAAAATTCTGTTTTTATTTTACATATGTGCACATATACAATAATGAAATACATTAAAATTTTGTTAAAAGAAAGAATATCTTTCAAAGATCCAAGTTTCAGTCTACTTTTCCTTGCAAGGACATTCTTACCTCATACTGTGACACCCTTGGTTTATACACTGGTTGATTGTATTTTATTGAAATATTGATTTGAGTCCATTCATAGTAATTTTGAAATATGCATAGTCTCATTTGCCTCCTTCCAAACTAATGTTGAGATTATTGATCATAAAACTCAGTCATGAAAAAAGGTGATTCCTTCTCCAAACAAATATCATCCTGAATAATTTATCTTTATTGTCCAGACTAGTGAGCTTACATTACAAAAGTGTGTTCTCTATGTCTTTTCATCCTGTCTTAGTATGATATAAATCTGTTTCCCACTCTTTGTCCACAAACATTCTGTTCCTTTCCAGGTGATGCCATCTTCAAATCATGTGTTCCTTGAAAGTGTGCCTTGCTAATGATTAAGACTTTGTAGATTCTTCATGACAGAATCTTGTTAATGCAGGATACAGTTGGTGTGAGGAATCACCTTATTGTGTTGATAAAAAGATATATGTTCTTTATAATTCTAAAGGAGAACAATAGGATATAAAGATTGGCAAGGGGCAATTACTATTGGTCAGAATATGTGTGACTGTGTCCTTATTCAGCATAACTCAACAAGAATTATGGTATGAATTGGTGCAGAAATCAGACCTGAAACCAAGAGACCATTTCTTTTCCTTTTTTTTTTTTGGAAGTATTTATTTATTTTATGTATATGAGTACACTGTAGCTGTCTTCAGACACACCGGAGGAGGGCACTGGATCCCATTACAGACAGCTGTGAGCCAACATGTGGTTGCTAGAATTTGAACTCATGATGACTGAGTGCTCTTAACGACTGAGCCATCTTTCTAGCCCTAAGAGACCATTTCTATGCTCAACTCCTAGGACCAAATGTATTGGCCAATGATTTAGTTGTTGAGATTTATTCTTTGGTCAGCTTTTGTCTGTGCTCATCCTTAATTCCTAGTGTTTCTGTCATGTATTATATGAGTACCTATGTCCTCATAAGTAATCTCTTAGAAGACAGCCACAAGCTGCCTTCATCACTTAAAGAAAAAAAAAAACATCTATTAAGTCAGAGGCTCAATTATATGTCAAATTGTTAAGGACCATACTTATATTCATATAATTTGGTTTTTCTTAAGATTCACACATGCTATCAAATTCACATGCCATTACTATTCTCAGAACTACTGAATACAGATGTTCAGTAGTCCAGTACTGCCCGGCTAAATGTACATTTTTTATATCATTAAAATTTTGAAATAAAAAGAAAGAAAACAGTCAGGCAGTGGTGGTATATGCCTTTAATCCCAGCACTTGGGAGGCAGAGGCAGGCAGATTTCTGAGTTCAAGGCCAACCTGGTCTACCGGGTGAGTTCGAGGACAGCCAGGACTACACAGAGAAACCCTGTCTCGAAAAACAAACAAACAAACAATAAAAAAAGCAAAACAAAAAAAAAGTTGAACACTTATTGCATAGCTCCGTACTATGTTATCTTCCCCACTAATAGCTGAAGTAAGTAACATATTGCTAGCCAAGGAGAAAGGAATTCCTCATTTAAACCTTGTTTTAACAATCATTTTCTTTTCCTTCTATAATCTTTGTGTTCGAATGGGCTGTGAGTGGTCTTAGAAGGTTATCTATTTATTGTGGGAGAATTAAATCGACTCAACTTCTCAGAAATATTCAGTTCTCAAAGATTCTAAGCAAGTCATTGTCATCTGTACTTCTTTTAAATGGTAGAATTTTATTGTGATTATTAGCAAGTGAAGTTCATTATCCCCAAACTAAGATAACAGTAAGATCAGTGATTTATTAAATACAAGTAAAGAGCCAACTGCGGATTCTATCAGCTTTTACTGAAATGTATCACTTTCTAAGGAGAGATTGCTTAAGGGCTAGGGTCATCAGAAAGGAGCTCAGTCCTGGGCATTACTGTGCTGTTTCTCTTAGAATTTTTCTCCACGGTTCTGATCACTCCGGCATCTAAGTTTTCAGTTGCAAAAAAAATCTATAGGTACCAACAGGTTATCCCCAATGCACCCCCACCTCTTAAATTTGACCACTTAATTTTTGCCAGCTGTGTTAGGTGAAGAGCTCTTAAAAGCCATAGACTAGTCTGTCTTCAGAAATGATGTCTAATAAAAAGGGAAAGGAATTTATAATTCCCTTCTCTGGCCATTACCTTGAAACTGACATACCAGTAGGGAGCCAAATTCATTCATATAACTGCAAAGTAAAAGAATTAATTTTAGGCTTGTCTGGAAGGAATTTTTATAATCGTGCAAATATAGACATTTCAATATGTAGGAGAAAGATGAGAGCGAAGTGGTACCCATGACTGCATCCTAACACGTAACAGCTGATTCTGAGATCAGTAATGTAGCAAGCCCATGTAATGGATATGCAGCTTACTTTCTGCTTGTCCATTACTTGGGCTTGCTACATACACTAAAGCTAATAAAAATCAGTGTTTGTGAAATAGAACTTAGCAACTAGAAACGTCAACATTACATTGTCTAATATATTCAGAAATTTGAGCATTTAGAAAAATGACACTTTTATATTCTTTAATTCAAACTAACATGTGCTCCTTTCCTTCTTTGTGTATACCTATATAATTTCTCTTTCAGAGTCATGGCCTATGGAGACAATCTTCTTGGAATGTTTAAATTATACAATACTGCTTTTTCTAGAATATGTTCAAAGTAAAGAGATAGGAAGTAACATTTGTCATGTACCATATATTGTGAATTTCCTTCATATAAATTACAAATAAATTCTTATTTAATTGTTACTTGAACACTTTTGTTCCTTAGGAAGACCAGTGTCTACATTGCCTTGTGCTTATTTATCCAAACTAAACTTTGTCATAATTGCAGCATTTTCTTCTTCCTCCTTTGGCTCACTCGGATTATACTATGTAGCCCATGCTGCTCTTAAAGTCTAGATCCTCAAACTCTAGCCATCCAAGCTCTGGGACGGTTACTGCGTAAGCATGCCTGATTTAAACAAAGCAGCTTCCCACACAAATCTGAGTGTGAACCACCCCATCTGCCTTCACAGCAAAAGTGAAGTTGAGGTAGGGAGATTGTCAATTCAGGGCCAGCCTCAGCCACATAATGTGAGCCTATGTCAACTCAACCTCCTCCCCAACAAAAAGTATGTCATTGCTCCAGTGACCCTAGATCATAAAGTGTTCAGACATGGAGATGAAAGAACTGATATTTAGATGTAGGAAAAAAATCAAAACTGAGCATCAGAGCATATGTACAAAATAACTTCCATTGTTACTTCCAATGTATTCTGTAATTTAGCAATACATTTGACATCATAATTCTTTCTGCTGTTTTCTGACAATGCACTGCGGCGCACACTAATTTTAGATATTATTCTTGGAATGCAAACAACTGTAATTACCAACCTACTGACATTTATTCGTTCTTTCCAGATAAAACACCTGGGCATTCAAGACTTTTAGCAAAAAATGATAATAGGAGGAAAATACGAAAAGGAAATGTCTAACATTGTATGTGATCCTGGAATCTAAATAATCAAACAATTAATTTCTTTGTTGCTCTATTCTTTCTGTCTTTTACTTTTCGCCAGTAGATGTCAGTGTTGGATAAAAGCAAAATAATGTCTCCCTCGAAGTTTGCACATTGCCAAGAAGGACATGAGTAGCCCTGTCTACTTTGATGTGTAGATGTAGATTGTGTCAATTCTGTGTATTAAGATAATTAACATTACAGGTTTCTTCTACATCCCGTTTATCTTTAATGTTCTTAAATATTTACATTTACTTTCTCTACTCTGTATTCATAGAAGAGAAGCTGAAACATGTAATTAATTGGAAGCAGCTGGCAGATTGCTTGGAAGCAATGTTCACCATTTTCTGCTTTGATGTATATAAATATCATTTTTCATTTTGTTCTTATTACAGCCTTTAGATTTTGAAACAAAGAAGGCATATACTTTTAAAGTAGAGGCCTCCAACCTTCACCTTGACCACCGCTTTCACTCTGCTGGGCCATTTAAGGATACTGCTACAGTAAAAATCAGTGTGCTGGATGTGGATGAGCCGCCAGTATTCAGCAAGCCACTTTACACCATGGAAGTTTATGAAGACACTCCTGTGGGGACCATAATTGGAGCCGTCACAGCACAAGACCTTGATGTGGGCAGTAGTGCTGTTAGGTATGAATAACATTTTTTAATGCTCATTAGAAAAACTAAAGGAGATTAACAGGAAATAACAAACTCAATTATTAAAGGTACTGCCAAGTTATAGTAAGTAGTAAGTAGATCATGTGCCACAAAATTTAATGACTTCTTATTAGTGTGATGGTAGAAGTATTGTCACAGAAATTCAATACAAACAACCAAGGGAAATCCTTACAATACAAAATGAGGTAGTTGTAATATTCACATATTGGAACTTATTGATCTACTCTAATAACATAATGTTCTGTGTTTGATATGGTGTGAATGGCTGCATAAGAGTAAGTGTTAGTGTCTAATTTAAGAATACAATCCCTTTATTTTTTTCTCCCTTGCAATGTTGAGAATTGAAACTAGGCCCTTGTACTCAATAAACAAGTAATGTACCGCTGAAATAAATCTCTGCATGGAAAGCAAAGTGACTGTGCTAACACAGAAGGAAATACACATAATTGCTAAAATTGTTTTTCATATGAAAAGCAATTTAATGATAGTCTTTGCCCAATGATTGCATATAATTTCAGAAATGGGAAGAAAGAGTCTGTGTGTCTTTCTTCTTATCTGAATCCATCCCCCAAAGTTGCATATTTAGTTTTAGCTTGCTCTGAAAACATACCCTCTGGTGTCTTAGATACCTTTATTTCTCACAGTACCAGATACTGCCAAGTTTAAGATCTAAGTGCTCTTAGAACTTGTTTCTGATAAAATACTTTATTCTTATGCAAATTATTATTTTTTTCTGCTGGAATCTATACAAGAAAGGAAATTAGAGTTCTTCATGGTTAATTTTGTACAGGCATAAATCATATAATGAGGGATACTTTATCATCAAATAATAGTTCTCAGAAGGTGAACACTTTCATTTGGATTGGGGAACTTTAATTCACGATTCTGTTATGAAAGTAAACACAAGTATCCCACATTTAATATTATATTCTAGGTCACTGACCTTCTTTGCCTTTTCACATATCAAATAAAATTATCTCAATCAAACATCCCTCAAGTGTTTAAATGATTCCATTGCTAACACAAGAGCTTAACATTTAATGTCTTCCCTAAATAGCATCTACCAAAGACATAGGTGCTTCCTTGTCAGGTCCATTGTAACCATGCCCTTTTGTAGGGTGAGTCTTTGAAACTAAATTAGTTATGTGATTTTAAAATATGTGCTATGTCAGTGATAGATCAGATATTAACATTGCATATAAAAAAGATAGAATGAGAGAATGGTGTTATCTATATACTTCTAAATGATAGCAGGAGGAACTCCACTCAAGTTGAGCCTTTATTAAAAATGACTTTTCTCTATGTCAGGACTTCATCTTACAGATTCACTGAGTCTGGAGTCTTGTAGATCCATTAGAATGATACATAATTCATATAAATACAAAACCAGTGTCCACTCTGTGGATTTCTTAGTCAGCACCACCTATCCATATAGGTAAAAACTTCAGAATATTGACCATATCTAGACCCTTGTATTAGCTTGGTTTTTGACATTCACTGTCACTATTTCACAAGTAAACATGCTTCTCATCCACCATGATGTTGACTCCTGACTGAGTTACTTCTTTAAGAAATGCAGGAGCTAGAGAAAAGACCAAAGGAGCTAAAGGGTTTGCAGCCCCTTAGAACGAACAATAGGAACTAACTAGTACCCTCAGAGCTCCCAGGGACTAAACCACAAACCAAGGAGTATACATGGTGGGACTGATTGATCCGGCAGCATGTGTATAGTAGAGGATGGCCAAGTCTGTAAACAATGTGAGGAGAGGCCCTTGGCCCTGTGAAGGCTCTGTTCTCCAGTATAGGGGAATGCCAGGCGAGCAGGGGGAGGGGGGAGGGAACAGGGGTTTGTTCTTGTTGTTTTTTGATTTTTGGTTTTTTGGAGGGGAAACTGGGAAATATGACATGTAAATAAAGAAAATATCTAATAATTTAAAAAAACGCACATGAATTTGAATAATTAGTTCAGTGATCTGGCACTTTTTAAGAAGTCTAAAATTTTTCCTGCAGTTTTCTCATTTCTCTGTTTTCTTTAATCCCATCAGCCAGTGTTTCTTCTGTAACATTTCTATTGCTATCTCCAATTGTCATGATGGATGAAATCTTTTGTTCATTCTCAAACAAAATTTGTTAATATGTACTCAAAAGAATAACCCTAATATATTTTCTAAGCATTTATTTTTGTAATATTTCTTCATTTTTTGTAATATACAAAGAGTAAATTACTTAAATTGTAGTATTCTGATATACTTTTGCTTAACAATCGTATCTTCAATTAATATATTTCCTTTAACTTCTTTCTATAAGCCTAGAATACCAATCTAATTCATAAATGTTGTTCTTGTTGAATGTCAGATAAACATAGTTTGTCTCTCCAAAGTTTATTGTTTTGTAGAAGAACTTTATATGCTGAAAACAATCTTCTCTCTTCCTTTCTCCCTCTTTCTCCTTCTCCGTTTCCTCTTCCACTTCCCCCTTTTCTTCTTCTTCCTCCTCTTCCTCCTCTCTCTTCTACTCCTTCTCCTCCTCTTCATCTTTCTTCTTCATCTTCTGTTACCCATGGGTTAGTATTTGAAAGCATTTTCTCTAATAGAAATGAATATTCTGCATTATTTTATTGAAATTATACTTTAGTTAAGTTTGTCATTTCCCTCTGCTCCTGAAATCGTTTATATGTACTTCTCTCCACACCCTTCACATCCATGGCCTCTTCAATAATATGATTCTTATTTCTCTCTACTATCTCATGAGATTCACTTTATTATTTGTGTTCTTCAAAGATTCTAATCAAGGTCATTGGAACTCTCAAAGAACTTTTCTAAAGTTACTCAGTTTCTCTCTTACACTTGATCACTTAGCAAAATCTCTTTAAATGCCTACATATTATAAAAATTCAAAATCCTTCCAGTTGATGAACATCATTTAGTTTGTTTTTTGTTACAAAGGTGTCTGCTACTTGGTACAAGTTATCATCCTGGCCATTTCAGTTTGCTATGACATAGCCACAAAGCATTTAGAGTCAAAAGCTTTTCCATGTCTCAGCCAGAAAACTTTTAGACTATAACTAAATTAATGGTAGATGTGGTGTCTTAGTAACATCCTCATCTTTTAAGTTTCAGTGGCATCCTCATCTTCCTTGTCTAGATAGTATTTTCATTTTCACACAAGGAAGAAAGGATAACTCTCCCAAGCTCCTTTCCAAAGGCCAACTATCAGGCTAGAGAGATGGCATGGCAGTCTAGAACAGAGATTTCTCTACCAAACAACTGCATGTGTGTTTCCAGCACATGCAGTTGTGAGCACACATGTAGCTCACAACTACATGTAGCTCTAGCTTTGGAGGTTTAAGGACCTTTTGTGGGCTTCACAAACACTGGATAATCATGGTGTGCAAATAATGAGCTCAAGTATACATATGTACACAATAAGTAAGTATTTTAGGACAATGATCTCTTTCCTAAGGATGCCACCAAGATTCCTTAATTTACCCCCAAACCAAAGCCT
Organism: Mastomys coucha; assembly: GCF_008632895.1. Taxonomy (NCBI): domain Eukaryota; kingdom Metazoa; phylum Chordata; class Mammalia; order Rodentia; family Muridae; genus Mastomys; species Mastomys coucha. The sequence continues at coordinate 17,340,275 of NW_022196914.1, forward strand.
CACCTCCTAATTTTATATTTAGGTTAATATTTTGATATATGTATGTATGTGTATGTGTGTGTGTGTGTGTGTGTGTGTGTGTGTGTGTGTGAGAGAGAGAGAGAGAGAGAGAGAGAGAGAGAGAGAGAGAGAGAGAGAGTGCGGATGTGAGATGAATGTATGTTTTGTGTGTACATGTGTATGTGCATTCATGTATGTTCACAAACTTATGTAAACATGGAGATGCGAGAAAAGATTGCCCAAGGATCTGACTATTACTATCTAAATGTAGCTTATTCATGAAAACTAGTGTAGTCTAGAGAACAACATGCTCAAGTGCTCATTCTTTCTCTTAACTTTACAGTGTGCTTGTGTAATGAAATGCATATATCATGTCTATTTTCATCATTCTTTTAACATTTTTGATATGAATGCTGGGTCTCAGCTTAGGCACTCCTGCTTATGAAGCAAGCATACTTATGAAGTGAGCCATCTCTCACTCAAGCTCTTTATATAAATATTAAAAATTTACACACACTCAATTGCAATTCTTCCCTCTTTAAATCCTGTTTCAAGAGTGGACTCTAGAGATACACATCTTATTTCTCTAAAGCAATAGAAACAACCACTGGGTACTCAACATTTCATTACAACTGTCTTTCAGGTTCTTCATTGGGAATAAATATTTTGATACTTGTTATCATAAAAATATCAGGTCACCTTTAGAAAACTAGCCATAGATACACAATAATTGTCAACACTGTTATGTATTGATGGCTCTTGTATATTGATGTATTGTCATTTGTCAGTCACATACCTGAAACACTTATTATTCCTGTTCATACTATTGGCTTTAGATAACATCTGATGAAGAGATTTATATCAACATTTGTAGAACTAAATGACTGTTGCATAAACATTAAATTTTTGTAGCAAACATGAGAAGGTAACCACATATGGGTAGAGACAGTAGACAGTTTAGTTAATGAAACTTTCTGTCTATCAGGCATATCTAGAATACATACAAAAATGTTTAATCTATTGATTGGGTACTGTGTTTAGTGTCAAGACATGAAGAAATTTATACATTAACAACAATGGAATGACAGTTAATACTTCAGAACTAAGAAATCTTTTGTTTTAGAATTTTTTATTAGATATTTTCTTTATTTATATTGCAAATGTTTTCCCTTTTCACGCTTTCCCCTCTGGAAAAAAAAACCCTATTCCCTCCCCTCTCCCCCTGCTCACCAATCCACCCTCTCCCTCTTTCTGGCCCTGACATTTCCCTACACTGGGGCTTAGAGCCTTCGTAGGACCAAGGACCTTGCCTTCTACTGATGATAGACTAGACCATCCTCTGCTACATATGCAGCTGGAACTGAGTCCCACCATGTGTACTCTTAGGTTGTAGTTTAGTCCCTGGGAGCTCTGGGGGTACTGGTTAAGAACTAAGAAATCTTGGATATTCAAAAGTGAATATTATAGTGATATAATGGGACAAGCTTTTAAATCAAAAATAAATGAATAAGACACCAAATTGTGACTGCATTAGAGAACAATACAAAACTGCATTTTAAAGAAACATTCTTTTTATTATTTTTTTTATTTTCAAGTCATTTTATCTAGATCAATAGTTTTTTTGCAATTTTTTAAAAAATACATTTTTTATTAGATATTTTCTTTATTTACATGTCATATGATATCTCCTTTCCCAGTTTCCCCTCTGAAAAAATAATAAAATAAAAACAAAAAAAAAAAAACAAAAAAAAAACCCTGTTCCATCACCCCTCCACCTGCTCACCAACCCATCTTCTCCTGCTTCCTGGTCCTAGAATTCCCCTACACTGGGGCATAAAGCCTTCTCAGAGCTAACAGAGAAACATTCTTGCCTCTCCTGTGTCTTTAGTTTTGTCAAAGACTCTACCATCTGATGGTCCTACTGTAAGTTAATTAAAGTGGTATCCTCTGGTTTACTTATCATGAGAAGCACTTATTTCCATCAAACAATGGACACAGATGGAGCTTAATTGATCCCTGTGAGGAGTTGTCAAATGACAGACTTGCTCTTGAATGACAGGAAACCTGTCTTACTTCCATTTCCTTGGGATAAATAAGGAACTTGAATTATGTCAGTTTAGAAACATGAGCCCTGATTCATGTTTCTTTGCTGTAAAAATATGCTTGCTCATTTCTGAATAATAGTGAAAAAATATGTTATTGAAACTTTAAAATGAAAGATTATCTTATGTTGACAAATGCTCTTTTTATGTGTTTTAGTTTCCTGTCTTTTCATGGCATTTATCAAAAATTCAAGGCTATTCTTAGTGTCATCTCAGGACATTATTGCAAATTTTACCACCATTGCCATCATTATCACTTCTGATCAGATCAATAACCCAAAATGGAACTACTTTCTGAAGACCTTAACTAGCTCCGTGGAAAGGTTCACTTAGGTGTAACATTCAGCCTTTAGAGCAAATGAGGCCTCTCTCTCCAACAGCATAGCTCCTTGTGCCTCCTTTCCCTTGGTTAGCCTCTGTCTTTGTGTGTTGTATTACTGACATTCCATTACTGTGACTACGTACCTGAGCATATAGAATTCAGGTAGAAGGAATTTTCAGAGCAGGCTCAGTGGGTTCAATCAGTTGTCTCTATATTTCATTGCTGGGACAACTTTATATTAAAGATACTTTAGAGATGGAAGCATAAAAAAAGAGACAGAAAAGGACCATGAACAAAGAATACCAAACAAAGGCAGGCACCCATGATCTGTTTTCTCTAGTTCTTCCCTAAGCCCTAATCCTTCATTTATCTATGATTTCTCAAGTGGGTGATTCCATTGATGGATCTTTAATCTTTGTGATACACTTATCTCTTACCAGCTCACCTGTTAGCGTGTAAGTGTTTAGAATTCAGAGAAGACTTTTAGATTCAAACCTTAAGAAAACCCAAATTCCCACCTCTGGTATGTAGTTTTGTATGTTTGCCTTGTTATTTAAAATAATAAAAATTATAGCTTGTGGGTCACATAGACTTAATAAGTATATCTACTACCTTTGAATGCCATTTTCAATAAATTAGACATTTTAGCACAAATGTAAAAATCTAAGCTCAGGAAACACACATCATGATTTTGGAATAGAAAGAGAAAACTAACTTACCAAATGACTTACTAAGGTTTGTTATGTAATTAATAATTGTCCTACTCAATTGGGGGGAAATGCAAATACTGATAAATTGATTTTTCACATATTAGTGTAATTGAACAGGGAAAATCTTGCCACATACCTATATAAATACACAAATATATTTCTTCCTTTCTCTCTCTCTTTCTTTCTTTCTTTTTTTTATTAGATATTTTCTTTATGTACATTTCAAATGATATCTCCTTTCCTGGTTTCCCCTCTGAAAAAAACCCTGTTCCCTCCCCCCTCCATCTGCTCACCAACCCCTGCTCTCCTGCTTACTGGCATTGGCATTCCCCTACACTGGGGCATAGAACCTGCACAGGAACAAGGGCCTCTCCTCCCATTGATAACAGACTAGGCCATCCTCTGCTACATATGCAGCTGGAGCCATGAGTCTCACTATGTGTAGTCTTAGGTTGATAGTTTAGTCCCTGGGAGCTCTGAGGGTACTAGTTAGTTCATATTGCTGTTCTACGTAAAGGGCTGTAAAACCTTACAGCTCCTTAGGTCCTTTCTCTAGCTCCTTCATTGTGGACTCTGTTCTCAGTCCAACAGACTGCAGTGAGCTTTTATTTCTGTTAGTTAGACACTGGCAGAGCCTCTCAGGAGACAGCTAAATCAGGCTCGTGTCAGCTAGCACTTGCTGGCATCCTCAGTATTGTCTGGGTTTGGTTATTGAATATGGGAAAGATTCCCAGGTGGGGCAGCCTCTGGATTGTCCTTTTCTTTTTACTTTCTTTAAGAAGGCTTATCCTACATAGCATTGGACATTCTGGAATTCATCATGTAGACTAGGCCATTACTGAATTCAAAGATATTCTCTTTCCTCTGTCTTTCATATGCTGCTGCTGAAATTAAAGACATCAACACTGTGCGTGGCTACCATATTCCTTTAATTTTGTATTTATTTTGGAGGTCATAATATAATTACAACATTTTGCTATTCTCGTTCCTGACTTGAAGCATTCTTATATACTTCTTCCTGCTCTCTTTTAAATTCTTGCCCTCGTTTTGCAGTCACTGTTTTTACACATACACACACACACACACATACACACACACTCCTAAATATATAAATACAATTGGCTCAGTCTTTATAATTGTATTCATATTTATACTTTTGGAGCTTACCATTTAGTATTAAATAACTAATTGATTTGTTCTTCTCTAGAAGACTTCTCTCGTTCTTGGTATTTCTCGGTTGTATATTGTTCTTTTTGAAGAGTGAGGCCTAGTAGACTGTTTGTTTGCTATAAGATATATTTATCACATAATTTCATGTTGTAAACACTATAAAAAGAAATAACATAAATAGTAATCAAAAAGTATACTATAGCTGGGCAGTCGTGGGGTACTCCTTTAATCTCAGTATTTGGGAGGCAGAGGCAGGCACATTTCTGAGTTCTAGGCCAACCTGGTCTACAGAGTGAGTTCCAGGACAGCCAAGTTACACAGAGAAAGCCTGTTTCAAAACAAAACAAAACAAAACAAAACAAAACAAAACAAAAGCATACTATGTTATCTTAAACTATTTCAATTTGCCTCATGATGTTTTTCTATCATATACTTGAATCATCAGTATTTTAATGCAGCAGGTAAAAGAATATATTCCTTCTCTTAAATAATAAAACAAAGTATGTGAAAAAATTCATAGAACATAAAACAGAAAACTGGACTCTGCAAGGATGAATTTTTAATGTTTACACTAAGAGAAATATATCTTGGTTTCTGAGACAGAAACTAATATTATTGGATTATTTCATTAATTATGAATAAAGATGACCACTTGCATTTAATAGTAGCTTAAACTGAATCTACTAACAGATATATTATATATTCTCAAGTCATTTGGAACTGTGCAAAAAATAAACTCAAAGACACTATCCAAAAATGTTAAAGGGAAGACAGATATGGTGTGGATACATTGGTGATCATGGTGAGAAGAGGGAGGTGCAGTTTGGTATGCAATAGCTCAAAGGCACTCAAGGAAAAGTAAACCATTAGGACAATGTGTAATATAGGAACTGCAGCACTAGCTGAATCTGCTAATCCCTGGGGTGGTTGACTCACTTTGACTTGTCACTCGATACTATTCTTAGTGTTTAAGAGCCCCCAGAGAATTATTGTTCTGAGTCCATTTTTGCATGAAGTCTACTTGCAAATGTGCTCATGGCATTGATTTTCCATTAGCTGCATTTATGGCAAATACAAAGCAGAGAGATTCCTTTACTAAAACAAAGTAGCACTAGAAGAAAATATAAAAACATTTTTTAAAGAAAATAAATATTGACCTAACGACATTGCTGAGATAATGTTACATAAACCCCACAAGTATCAAAACATTGATGTGGCATAAATGAGATTCTTGGTTGCCCAGCTTGAGTGGAAGTGTACTTAATTTTGTTCTTGCTCAAGTGTCGTTAATTTTAGATCAGGAATGAGGAGCTGGTAGGCCTTTGGATACTCACATACTCAGAGCTGTTGCTGAAACTGGAAGAACTGGAGTGATTTCAAGTCAGTGGAAAACTGAAAGCATGTGAAGAAACTGGTAGTCATATATATCGCCTTTGGATGGTAGGCACACTGCACTATCAGATCTTTGGTTTGTGGTATGAGTATGTGTGTGAGGCCAGTGTCTTATGCATTCTGCTGAGTAGGCTGACATAAAGAGCATGTGACAGGCTAGGCCTGAATGTTGCTGATGAAGGTGGGCAGATATTGTTTCTGGAACTCACCAGGCTAGGTCTGAACACAAATATACACTCTAGACTAGTTATTATACCAAGTAAAAGACTAAGAATTGAATTATATTGGTGATTATTGATTATAAATATAAAATTAGTTCAAAATATCTAATTTTTACTGGTTATGATAGAGTCAATTGCTCATATTTCCTTAAAAATTCCACCTATCCTTAGCTTAAAGGGTAATTAGCCATGTGTCAAGATATCAAATTATGTTTAATCAAGGCTAGAGATATTTTTGAGCAAAAATTTCCAGATTACAAAGTTATACTCATTATTTCTCTGCTATTTAAATTTGTTTGGATTTTGTATCACTTTTCTGAGGCTGTGATAAAACATCATGACCAAAGTTAATTTTTAGGAAAACAAGGAGTTGATTTTGGCTTATGGTTCCAGATGAATAAGAATTTCATCATGGCAGGCAGGCATGGTAAGAGAAACACGAAGCTGAGATCTCACATCCTCAACAGAACATAAGAATCAGAAAGAAAACAGACCTAGATTATATGCTATTAAACCAGTATCATAACTTCTCCAGGAAGGCAACATGTACCAAACCTCACTAAATTGTGCCTCCAATTGGAGATGAATTATCAAATGCCTGAGTCTATGAGGGGCATTTTTATTCAAACAACCTCAGAGTATTTATCTGAAATTTAGTTGCATTAAATGTCTCTTCTAACTACAGAATTTTAAATGGCTAATTAGATAAAGGACTATAATATTTGCAAATTCATCTGGAGTAACAAAAGACCCAGGATAATGAAAACTATTCTCAACAATAAAGTAACTTCTGGGGGAATCACAATCCCTGATTTCAAGCTGTCTTACAGAGCAACCATGACAAAAACTACATGGAAGAGACAGGCAAGTAGATCAATGGAATAGAATTGAAATCCCAGAAATGAATCCACATACCTATGGTCACTTGATATTTGACAAAGGAGCTAAAACCATCCAGTTTAAAAAAGACAGCATTTTCAATAAATGGTGCTGGCACAACTGGCAGTCAGCATATAGAAGAATGTAAATTGATTCATTCTTATCTCCTTGAATAAAGGTCAAGTCCAAGTGGATCAAGGACCTCTACATAAAATCAGATACACTGAATCTAATAGAATGTGGGACAGAGTCTCGAGAACATGGACCCAGGGGAAATTTTCCTGAACAGAACACCAATAGCTTATGCTCTAAGATCAAGAATTGACAAATGGGACCTCATAAAATTGCCAAGCTCCTATAAGACAAAGGGCACTGTCAATAGGACAAAATGGCAACCAACAGATTGGGAAAAGATCTTTACCAATCCTATATCTGAAAAAGGGCTAATATCTAATATACAAAAAACTTAAGAAGTTAGACTCCAGAGAATCAAATAACCCTATTATAAATGGGCTACAATGCTAAAGAAAGAATTCTCAACTCAGGAAACTATAATGGTGGAGAAGCACCTAAAGAAATGTTCAACATTTTTATTTATCAGAGTAATGCAAATCAAAACAACCCTGAAATTCCACCTCATACCACTCAGAATGGCTAAAATCAAAGACTCAGGTGACAGTAGATATTGATAAGGATGTGGATAAAGAGGAATACTCCTCCATTGTTCGTGAGACTACAAGCTGGCAAAACAACTCTGGAAATCAGTCTACCAGTTCCTGAGAAAACTGGACATAGTATTACCTGAGGATCTAGCTATACCACTCCTGGGCATATACCCAAAAGATTCCCCAACATATTACAAGGAAACATTCTCTACTATGTTCGTAGAAGCTTTCCAGTCAAAAGCTGGAAACAACCCAGATTCCTCAACAGAGGAATGGATACAGAAAATGTGGTACACTTACACAATAGAATGCTATTCAAAACAATGACATCATGGAATTCTTAGGCAAATGGATGGAACTAGAAAGTATCATCCTGAGTAAGGTAACCCAGTCACAAAAGAACACACATGGTATGTATTCATCTATAAGTGCATATTAGCCCAAAAGCTTGGGATACCCAAGTTACAAATCACAGACCACATGAAGCTCAAGAAGAGGGAAGACTAAAGTATGAATGCTTCAGTCCTTAGAGGGAAGAACAAAATACTCACAGGAGGAAATATGAAGACAAAGTGTGGAGCAGAGACTGAAGGAAAGGCCATCCAGAGACTGCCCCACCTGGAGATCCATCCCATATATAGTCACCAAACTCAGACATTATTGTGAATGCCAAGAAGTGCATGCTCACAGGAGATTGCTGTATCTGTCTCCTGAGAGGCTCTGCAAGAGCCTGACAAATACAGAGGTGGATACTCACCACCAACCATTGGACTGAGCAAGGGGTCCACAATGGAGGAGTTAGAGAAATGACTGTAGGAGCTGAAGGGATCTGCAAACCATAGGAAGAACAATATTAACCAACCAGACCCTCTTTCAACCCCGCAAGTGCTCCCAGGGACTAAACCACAAACCAAAGAGGGACCCATGGCTCCAGCTGCATATGAAGCACAGGATGGTTTTTTTGGGCATCAATGGGAAGAGAGCCAGGCCAGGGAAACGTGAGTAGGTAGATGGTTGGGGAAACACTCTCATAAAAGCAGGTGGAAGGAAAATGGGATAGGGGCTTTCTCTGGGGGGACTTGGAAAAGGAAATAACATTTGAAATGTAAATAAATAAAATATACAATTAAAATATATTTAAAATGGAAACAATTAAAATGTATAATGGAGCTATTTTAAAATGGGCAATCTTTGAGGTTTATTATATACCTGAAAGTATGTAAACATGTTATATACCTTTAGATGATATAATCTTTGCAGAAACCTAGATAAACTTAAAAAATATTAATTTAACTTAAAATAATAAACTGGTACATTTGAGCAAAAGTAAAAGTATTTTAGATTTTTAAAATATTCATGAAAAGGCAATTGTTTTTAACAAGATACAATGGCTTCATGAGGCAGACCTACACATGTAATATTGTTTAAGATTAAAACTAGAGAGGGGGCCCCACCCATGCCTAGAGGAGAAGGGAATAGTGGATGGGGATGAGCAGGAGTGGGACAGTGAGTATGATGGAAAGTGAATAAGTAAAATAATAATAATAATAGTAATGATAGTAATAATAATAATAATAATTAGATAAAATAACTAGAGTCAATCCTTTCATTTTCATACAATTTCACATTATCCTATTAGTGGATTTAATAACTTCATGGCTAGTTGTTTTACTTTGAGGTTATTCTGCTATGATTCATGTCAAATCATTCCTACAACCTGATAAAAGCTGAAGCAGCTGATGATAGACCAAATCTTTGATATATCACGATTATATTTACCTTTTTCATTCTCAAGACTCACATGATTGACTTCACCTTGAAGAGATGAGGAAGTACATTTTTATTATTATTTTATTTATTTATATTCCAGTCCTTGCTTACACCTCCTTGGTCATCCTTTCCACAGTTCCTCATCCCATTCCTCCTCTCCTTTCCCTCTGAGAGGGTGCTCCCCAAACCTGCCAGCCTCTCTTTTCCTTGGGGCCTCAAGTCTCTTGAGGATTAAGCACATCTCCCACTGAGTGCTAACCAGGTAGACTTCTGCTACATATGTGTCAGGAGCCCTGAACCAGCTCCTGTATGTTCCTGATTGATGGTTCAGTCTCTAGGAGCTCCCTGGGGTCTGGGAAGATTCCTGATCTTCCGGTGGGATTGTTTTCCCTTTCAGTTTCTTAAATCCACAAGCTCCCTTCCCACAATCACCCTCTGCTCCCCCACCCACCCACTCACTCTTTCATGCCCCATCCCTCCAGAAGCCACCTAGGCTGGGCATCAAACTTCCACAGGATCAAGGGCCTCCCCTCCCACTGACAAGGCCATTCTCTGCTACCTATGTCTCTGGAGCTGTGGATCCCTAACTGTAAACTCCGTAGTTGATAATCTAGTCCCTGGGAGCACTCGGTGGTCCAGCCTGCTGATGTTGTTCTTCTTGTGGGGTTGCAATCCCCCTCAGCTCCTCCAGTCCTTCTGCTAGCTCTCCCACCAGAGTCCTTGACCTCAGTCTGATGGTTGGCTCCAAGCATACACATCTGTATTTGGCAGTTGCTGGCTTAAGCACTCCTCAAAGCTCACTGAATCAAACCCAGCCTAGCTGTCCAGGCTACTCTCTCTTTTGGAAGATTCTAGAAGGCAGGAAATTCTCACTTATCAGTGTTGTCTTGTTTGAATCCAACTATTCCATGTACTTCAAAGTGGCTGATATTAATCAGTGCCATAGAAACACTTTCAATAATGTGTCACTTACTCAACTCCTTACTATAATATGCAAATATGCTCAAGAACTAAATCACTTATCTTCTTTCTGTGATGACAACTCAGTCTTCCTTTTGTGATAATAACTAAGAGTGTAACTTTTCTATAGCTCTTTCCTAGAGTTTCTGCTGCTAATGCAGCTTCCTGAAATAGGTTCTATCTCTCTGTTCTGTGATTGCCAGTCTTTTCTCAGATCATTTCTATACAACTTTCTAGGGCCATCCAATCATCAGGTTCAGGGAATTTTTCTTCTTCAGCCACTAGATTTTTATACAAGCTATTTTTTATCGGCACTACTGCAAGGCCTTTTCTGATCATCTATCAGACTTTGAGATCATCTAGAGATAAAAGTCTCTTCAAATCATCAGTGGTGAAGATTATATTCCATTTTGTACACTTACCTCTAGCAAGATGGTTAGTGTTAGTAGGTAGGCATTCATCTATTATGCAATCTGCATCTATAGTGCATAGTAAAAATTAGCTAATGAAGCTAATAATTTGCAATTTTCCTCTTGAGTGAGGTATGTTTATTTGAAAAGAGAGGTTAATAAAAGAAAATTATGATATTAATATTAGAATTAATATCAATTAATTAGAATTAATATTAGAATTAATATAAGAATATTATGATAAAATAATCATTTATCTGTTCAGAAAAGGGCTTGCAATAGGAAGAATAAAAATAAAGACATTTAAATACTCCTTAATTTTTCAATGCATGATAACTGCATTTGTATTTAGGGATTTTTTTTCTGTAGGAAAATGTTTCATTGAAATTTTGAGATTTCAATGCTTTCTTACATGATGGGTCAGAAGCTAAGATATCAAAAAACAGATGAACATCACAGTTCATAAGTTGCTCCAATCATGACAACTTCTGGTTGGAAGATCAGTTATTAACAGATATTAATATATTAAATTCATAAATCTCATTCAAAAAGGCAAACTGTATTTGACCTGCTAGCCCAATGACATGAAACACTAGAGTTTCATAGAAAGTTTCTCAAAATAATAAATTGATACAAACACACATACATATTCCTAAATTTTGATTATTAAAATTTACTAGTTTGTGGTAAGGTAGTGGCAAAAGGCCAACTGCAAGGATATTCATTTTGACTCCTATTTTTAGTAATTTTTACAGGCTTCATAGAGTACAAAAGACTACTTGTAAGTGTACTGCATCTTGTACCTCCCTTGGAGCACAGCCACTTTCTTATAAAACACTCTATTTCAAGTTGTAAATACAAAATAGTGATAATTTGTGATATTTTTATTAAAGTGGTTGGGAATTGAGACACATTTCACACTCTGAGCTTTGATTTCTTAATATACAGTATATAAAATTAATAATGTCAATTTAGACAGTTATGAAGATAAATGAGTTAATGTTTATAATCATAGAAACAGTGTAAGCTCGTATCCTTTTCTAATTCTTGCTCTCTCTCTCTCTCTCTCTCTCTCTCTCTATCTGTCTGTCTGTGCATGTGTGTGTGCAGTTCATTTTAAGATGATTTTTTAGCATGTTCAGTACTCTAGAATATGAACCTAACATTAAAAAAATATCAATTTGAAAATGGGACCAAAAATATCTCTATCATCCTGCATATATATCATTACCTGAATAAGGAAATTTAATTTCTGTTCTATATTCATATTCTGGGATTTTCCTTATAAGTAATGCAAAGAAGTTGATATTATCTGGCCAAAATTGTCAGATAATGTAAAAACTACAAAGACATGATGAGTCAAGGGAAACTAATTTTGTAAAAATCCCCAAATATGAGTTTGTTTTTATTTGTTTTCCCCCTTTTAAAGAAACATAAAGACTGCACATCTGTTCTGCCTTAGTCATTTGTGGACATCTCTCCACATCCCTCATCTTTCCCATTGCTACCATTGAGGAATTATTTTACTACTTGAGAAAGTTTTAATATTCAGCAGGTTAAGGAAACCCATGGTCAGCTTTAGAATTGTAGTCTCTGCTGAGCTTTCAAGGTGTCAAGACCCTAAAATAATATGAACAGCCACAGTACTAAATCTTTCATTATTTCCAGTTTCCCCTTGAGCATACTGACTTTGCAATAAAGAAGCTGTCATTTACACTCTTCTTTATTGCAAGGTAGGTAATAGCTACAGGGTGAAAAATAAGGAACTGTGTCAAGTTACCCTCACTGCCATTATGATTCATGTGTAATCATTGTGCATTTGCATCTCCTCTTTTCACATACAGGTACTTCATAGATTGGAAGAGTGATGGGGAGAGCTATTTTACAATAGATGGAACGGAAGGAACCATCGCCACTAATGAATTACTAGACAGAGAGAACACGGCACAGTATAATTTCTCCATAATTGCAAGTAAAGTTAGTAAGTATGGCACAGGCAGAGTCAATGTTATACTGAAATTCTGTGGATTTAACACTCTAAAACGAGTCCCTACTGGAGTGTTTTTTTATTTTGGGAATGACAGCTAAGTAGTCTCCTGGGGAAACACAGAAAGCAGTTCCTTTTCCTCATAGCATAAGTCCAGAGAGATTGTGGCAGGTGTCAGAGAGCCCCATTTGCAAGATTGCGTGAAAACCTGGAGCTGAGTTTTAGTGTGTGACCTCACCCTACTCTATACAATACTCAAATTTACAGAAATGTCAATTTTTCTTCCAAAAATATTCCTTATGTCTATATCATTGAGAGTAATGTGAGTTAGGAAGGAAGAGAAATAAGTAGATGAAAACTTTTATTATAAAATATTTTCTGAATTTTGTGAAAGCGTTTTAAAAACTGTCATTTCCCCTTCCCCTCCTATTTCATGAGACCATGTGCAATTGAAGAAGAGTAATTGAGAGAAAAGTTTTAAGGGTTATTTTGGAGTGTATTGCTTATAATATATAAATTGTTTGGAATTTCTTGTGCTTACTTGAGGAGTAAAAGATAATTATCTAGGCTTATAGTGAAAATAGAACTTATTTGTTTGATAAAGCTCTAAGTTATTACACATAATTTGCAATTTAAATGCAAGAATATTTAATACTTAGATATTGGCATTAGTGTACTCATGAGAAGTTCTTGGTCCCTATGGTCCTCTGAGAGTTTAGAGAAGTCCATTTGGTATACCTTTTATTTTTGTCTTCCTTTATTACCTCAAGCATCTGGCACATATTTATAACACTTTACATATCTTTTAAATAAATACAAACTACAAACATTTATTTTTATCAACAGTGCTACTTAGTGTCAACTCAGTGTGGGTGTAACTATGGAAGATTTGTGTTAATGATTTTAAATGAGTGAGCATATGTGTAGAAGTTTGGACATGTGTATGTGTGCAAGTGTGTGACAGAATATGTTGACATGTCTACAAATTCCTCAGGAAACCAGAGGTCAATCTCAGATGTTACAACTTTGGAGATGTCCACAGGACATGGAGATGTTTAAGAAACATAGCTCCTAGAAAGCTGAGTCATACTAATTAGACTTTATTGACCTGGAATCAATCCCCAGAAACACCTGATTTCATATTCTCCTTAGTGCATGGGTCCGTTCTTATGATCAAATGCAAGTCCTCATTTTATCCAAAAAATGAAATTAACTTAAATTCTTTCATAGACCTGTTTGTTTACCTTTAAAACCTCAGTTCACATTTCTCAGAAAAAAAACATGATTCAAAATAATTCTCCATATCTCAAATATAACACCAACCAATTTTATTATTATGAGTTTCCTCTAATTCTTGAATGTAAATTGTGATGTTTTATATTGACTGACAGTTGGATAGCATTCATTATCACCTAACAGGTAAATCTCAAGTCATGACTCTAAAGGATTATGTAAAGTATGTTAGGCTCTTGAAATATTTGAGCCTGCCTTGGATTATTTAAATTATCTAGTCTGTTGATTCTGGAAAATACACTTTGAAAGAACATCAGTATCCCATGGAGTTGAATGCTGTATTAAAATGAGAAATACAACTGAGTATAGTTTGATCTCAGCTATCTGACTGTTAATACAATATGATCAGCTGCTTCAAGATCCTGCCATCATTATGCAATGATTGTCTGTATTCTAGAATTGTGAGCCAAAACAAGCCTTCTTTCCTCACATTGCTTTTGTTAGGGTATTTTATTAAGGGTTTATAAAAATAAAGAACTAGGAAGTTGATATCTAGAAGTGGAACTATTGCTGAAATAAACTTGAACATATGGTTGGTATGTCTTTGCACTTTTGCAGGAAAACCAATGAAGGGTTTGGACTAAGGACAAAAGGGCTTTAATGCTACAGACTGAGTTTAATGGGAAAATACAGTGGGATCTGAAGACAAACGCAAAAGAAACACGAATAGTGACTCAGCTCACAAGGTTTCAGAGTTGAACAAGGGATATATCAGGAAGTATGCTAGTGTATATTCATGTGATATTCAAGCACAGAATCTGGTTGTATGATGCTTGGTCCTGAGAACTTGTGAAGTCAAGACTGACTATCAAACTTTCACAGGACCAAGGGCCTCTCCTCCCTCTGATGACCAACAAGGCCATCCTCTGCTACATATGCAGCTGGAGCCATGAAACCATCACGTGTACTTCTTTGGTTGGTGGTTTAGTCCCTGGGAGCTCTGAGGGTACTGGTTAGTTCATATTGTTGTTCGTCCTAAGGGGCTGCAAACCCTTCAGCTCCTTGGGTCCTTTCTCTGGCTCCTTCATTGGGGATCTTGTACTCAGTCCAGTGGATGGCTATGAGCCTCCACTTCTGTATTAGTCAGACACTGTCAGAGTCTCCCAGGAGACAGCTATATCAGGGAGGGAATGGGTTGGTAAGCAGGGGAAGTGGGGAAACAGGTTTTTTTTTTTTTTTTCAGAGGGGAAACTAGGAAAGGAGATATCATTTGAAATGTAAATAAAGAAAATATCTAATAAAGAAAAAAAAACTGACTGTTGAAGGCCTCATGTAGTAAATGTGCAATTTTACTCATCTGTTCCCAAAATCAAATTGCATGTTTTAAATCTGTAATTCAGATCCAACATGAAATACATGTATAGTTTATAAGCTGTGGTGAGGACCATGTTTCAAAAATAGGTTTATGTTGTTGTTGTTGTAGTTTATGAGAAAAATAAGAATAATGTCTAGTCAAGGACATCTCAAATTAGAGATAGATACAAATTATCTGAAGTAAAGATTTAGTAAAATAAACCATGAATATTTTTAGTTGTACAATGAAGAAGTTTATTAATGATGACAGACGTTGAATTATAAAACACTAAAACAATAGGAAATTCTTCTGACAGAATTTTCTGAAATGTATATTTCTGAATGTATAAAATACATTCAGAATATATATAAATATATAAAATATAATAATATTCTCATACAATGTAATAAATTATCATACTATACTAGAATAATAATCAACAGAAGAAAGAACTGTTTACTGAAAATATTCTAACAACTGTATAAGTCATGATTACATACAATCCTTGTATGGTTTTGCCCATGATGTTGAAGTCAGCAAATAGATACTCTTAAATAGTGTGTTGGGTACCTAGTATCACACAGCTAGTGGTAATTAAGCAAGAATGGGACTTCAGAATTCTCAACAAAAACACTTCCAGTGTACTAGACATTAACATTTTATAGATGTTTTATAGAAAATGATGTGATATTTCTGTGTATATGGAGTAACAGATGCCTTTTTATTATGTTTTCTTCATACTAGTACTAGTACTGCTCAATAATAACTGCTCAATAACCATAGATGTGTCATGCTCAGGAAGGTTTTTTATTTATTTACTTGGGAGAGTTGTGTGCCCCACCTCTGTGTGGAGGTCAGAAGACAGCCTTAAGGAGTTAATTCATTCATTCTACCATGTAAATGTCCTTGAGAATAAACGTGGGCCATTGCCTTAGCAGAAAGAAATGTTAACCATTAAGTCATCTTACAGGAATGCCTCAGGAATATTAATATAAAACCAGATATTAAATGTACAAAAGTCAATAGAAATCAGTATTTTTAGATATACTTTCTAGATATATACATGTTAACTAAATGCTCTGAACTATAATAATGTGAAATAAAATTTAAGCACAATGCTAGCTGCTCTCCTTGCATTTATGATAAGTGTAAATTTGGAAAAAAAAACAAATAGAAATCAATCACCACAACTATCCATATTGATTCAAATTTTAGTGGATAATGAATTCTAAATGCTATTATTATTCTTTCAAATGATAAATTAGTATAATTTTGTCTTATATTTGCATATATGTATATATATACATACATATATATGTATACATATGTATATATATATAGCCTGAAAAACCATTTTTCTCTTACATTACATGGATATTTGACTTTAGCTCTGTAGATCTAGGTAGCTTATCTATTATTTTCTTATTTTGTTTGTTTGTTTTCATCAAGTAGTCAGTTATATGGAAATACTTTTGTATTCTCAAAGAAAGATATGTTTGATTTATAATAGAATTTTGTTTTGTTTTGTTTTTTTGAGACAGGGTTTCTCTGTGTATCCCTGGCTGTCCTGGAATCCACTCTGTAGACCAGGCTGGCCTCAAATTCAGAAATCTGCATGCCTCTGCCTCCCAAGTGCTGGGGTTAAAGGCATGTGCCAACACTGCCTGGCTAGAAATGTTAACATTTAAGTAGTAGTTGTAAGAATAATACTTTGAGGAAACAATATCTTAAGAAGTTTTTTACACTATTTCACGGAGAATTTCTATAAATCATTTCTATGGAAATAACAAATCTTTAGCACCACAATAAACTCCACATTATTTCAGAAATTTTATCTTTTAGCGCTATTATATACTACAAAATTATAATTAATTGCAAATTTATGCTAAAATACTTCATATTTTATTTTAAAATTTTAGATATCTCTGAGAAGAATATAATAATGTCATGGTGTAAAAATGTGCTAGATCAATCTACATGCTTCACCAATTTTCAAGGAAAACTTTAATACTAGGCTTTTATTAATTACTCTCTAGATATATTTTGCAATTAAAATTACATGATTAGCTTTTCACATAAAACTGTTTTGGGTTAATGTATAAATTTTGGTGGTATACATGTTTTCTAAGATCTAAAAGCAGGAAACATTTTTACGTGAGGGTATTATTCTATTGACATCATTTATCATTCTCATTCTGTTTGTACATTCAAACTACAAGTATGAAATTTTAGTCATCAAACAAACCACTTTTGTCCATGATAGATCTTACTTTACAGAGTATAAATATTTTGAATTATAATATATATGCATATGTATATGTATAATTAGAATAAATTCAAATGATTCATATTACAAAAACAACTTTATATTTCTTTCTTAAATATGCTATTTAATAATATTTATTATTTTGCTAAGAATAAAAGAGTAACATGAATGATTATTTATGAATCCATTCCTTAGTATATTTAACTTGTCACCACAGGTGTTTTGGAAACAAGGTTAATTTTAAAAAAAAAATTGTTAGGCAGTCATGCTGAAGGCGATTTGAAATGTGGAGGCTGCTGGTTCAAGAAGCTTCAGATGAGGACTTTATTTCATGGCCTAGAGTCTGTTCTTGTGATGTTTTGCTAAAGGATGCTTTTTGCCTTTGTCTGAAGAATCTGTATGAAGATAACTGGAAGATAATTCAGATTAATTGCATTGACTAAGGAAGTCTCCAAAAAAAAGCCCAGTATGGACTTCATCCTCTGGTTTACTTTCATTATAAGCATTTGAACAAGCATAGCAAGCTTAGAAAGAGATTAGATTGCTAGAGAGAGTAGAGCTGGAGAAGTAACTGAAGCCCTATGGAGGAACCAGAATATCATGTGTGAATCTCAGACATTGGAACAAGAAGCTATAAGGTTGCATTTGCCTTGGTTCCCCCAAGATGCTAGAGATACCAGAGTTGTGAAATGCCTACTGAAGAAAGCTGGGAGTGGAACCAGCCCAAGAGAAAGATGTGTGATATAGTCATCAACTCTGAAAGGAGTTGGACATTAGACATGGAGATGCAGAGTTTGAAGATTGCCCAGCTGGCTTTTGGCCTTGGTTTCATCCAGTATTTCTTCACTGTGATGCTGTGAAATGATAATATATATCCAGTAATGGTGGAGGTATTTGATCACCTTTTTAAAATTTCAATTTATAGGGGGTTACAGTTAAATGATTGAATAAACCCCAGAAGACACTTTGAACATTGAACTTTTAATGTTGTTGAGGATGCTATTTGGAAATTGGACTAAGTGTATTTTGCACTATGCTATGGCTAGGGATGGCTCCTGTAGACTCATGTGTTTGAACAAGACAACGGGTACCAGGGAGTAGAATGAAGCATTTGAGTAAGTTTTGCCCAGGGTCTGAGTGGCAATATTAGGAGTTTTAGCCTTGTTGGAGAGTGTGGCCTTGTTGGAGGAAGTGGGTCATTGTGGGTGTAGGCTTGGAGACCTTTCTCCTAGCTGCCTATAGTCTGACAGTCTCCTTCTGCTTCCTTTGGAAGAAGATGTGGAGCTTTTAGCCTGCCTGAACACTGCCAAATTTCCTGCTATGACTATAATGGACAAAACCTCTGAAACTATAAGCCTACCCCAATTAAATGTTTGCCTTTATAAGAGTTGCATTGGTCATGGTGTCTCTTCTGAGCAATATAAACCCTAATTAAGACATCAAGAAAACAGAACATTAAAGGTAATATCTCATTCACACATTTTCACTTTTAGTCTATTTAGATTTTCACTAAATTTCTACTCTTTTTTTAAAATATTCCTGTTTTTATTCTCATTTGGGGTCAATAGAGATACCACACAAAATAAGTAAATCAGTAGGAACTAATGTTCTGAGGAGAAATCTTGATGTACTATTGCATATTAAGTGAATATAGAGAATGAAAGAAGACTGAATATTTTTCAAAAGTAAATCTTGAATATTTTAATTATCTTGGAGGAATTGTGAGAGGATAAATATGACCAAAACATATTATACAAAAATCCTAAGAACTAATTTAAAAAGTTGAAGAATATAGGTGTGTTTGACATATGTAATATTGAAAATATTCACAAACTTCTAAATATTGTCTAAAACTCTAATAATGTGTAGAATTTTATTTAACAAATAAAAATAATTATACATATCCAATATTTAAAGGTTGAGTGCAAATAATTAAAGACTAATTATTTGAAATGTTTAAAACCCATTTACAAGAATTTGAATGAAGATATTTTCCTGGTTAGTTTTACTGTCAACATGGCAAAATCCTTAATCGTTGGGAAGACAAAACCTTAACTGAGTAATTACTGAGTTCACATTGGCATGTGTATGGATGGGTAAGCTGTTTTTTTGTTTTGTTTTGTTTTGTTTTGTTTTGTTTGTTTTTTTGTTTTTGTTTTTTTGAGACAGGGTTTCTCTGTGTAGCACTGGCTGTCCTGGAACTCACTCTGTAGACCAGGCTGGCCTCGAACTCAGAAATCCACCTGCCTCTGCCTCCAAAGAGCTGGAATTAAAAGCGTTAGCCACCACTGCCCGGCTGGTAAGCTGTTTTTTAGTTGATGTAGGAGACCTAGACCACTATTGGCAGTGTCATCCCTTGGCAGTTGGGCCTGGGCTATGTAAGAAAGAATTCAGCCAAGCAAGCAAGCAAGCCAGTAAACAGCATCTTTCCTTGGTCTCCTCTATAGTTCCTCCTTCAGGTTCCTTCCCTGATTTCTCTCAGTGACTGACTGCTACCAGGGCAACTGAAAAAATCTTCTGCTTCAAGTCTCTGTAGGCCATGATGCAGATCACAGCAACTAAAGCAAAGTAGAACACTTCATATGATTATTTTGGTTAGCATATCTTATCATAACATTGAAAATTAAACTAGAATGTGAATAATTGAGCATAAGAAGAAAAAATTCAAACTCAAAATATCCATTGGTAAACTGCCATAAATCATTTTTAATAGCTTACAGCTCTACATGATTTTCTCTTTATTATAATTAAAAATACTTGAGGCAAGAATCCTCACTTGTAGATGAAATTAATCATTCTCTCTAGCCCATAAAAAAAGATACACAATCCAGATATTTTGATTACAAGCCATAAGCCTAGGTTGGGCAGGTTCGAATCTATTCTAATGTATTTCCCAACCATAAATCACCTTGTTACTTGCTGTTCCCCCCCCCCCCATGAGCTTCCTCTCCTTTCATAGCTCCTCCTCTGTCCTTGCTTCTGCTCCTCTCCCATCTCCCCCTGCAACCTTCTTATTCTTTCCTTAAGCTCCACCTTTCTCCTTCTATTGTCCAATCAGACAATAGGCTGAAAAAAGGCTCTAGTCTTTTATTGACCAGTTAAGCTGAAAAGAAAAGTTTACATAGCATCACTTGGTATACAAGAGGATCTGCTCCTCCCAGGCAATCAGACCTTGAGAAGTAGTAATTTGAATTAGCATACAAACAGCATCGGATCAACCCACTACAAAAATGACCAATCCATTACTAAAATGAAGTAAATGATTATTAATTGCTTATGATTCTACACAACTTTCTCCTTATCATCAAAAATCATAGAGGCAAAATAAAGTTATTCATATGAGATATCTGAGAAAACAATCCCATAAACCTGGGAAAATAATGGTAATTTCCAGAACCTGGCATTGGGAACAACTGTGGGTTAAAATGTTGTCCCACATCCGGCCTACCACAGAATGCATCTCATGAAGGCAGATGCAAGAAGTTTGACTTCATGAATCCCTCACTGCTGCTGGACAAGTGTTGGGCTGTGAAAAGCTTCAGAACCCTGCTATGTGGGTGGGGAGTACAGTCTGACGTCCCCAGGAAACCTTCTGGAGTTGGTTTGGGGGTCCTGGACTGCACTAAGGCCGAAGATGACAGGTTCTCACTCTTGGACACCATAGACTCTGTTGGATGTTGTGGAAGAACTGAGAACAGAGTGTGGGCCTGCTGTGCTAGCTCTATCCCGGAGCCAAGGGGAAAGGGGGCAGTAAGAAATAACTCAGGTTGGTTCCAGTGGGGAAGAGGGAGTCCAAGGCTTGGTCAGCATGGGCTTGGCATGTTAGAAGCTATGGCTGGGAGTGCAGGGAGGCCTCCTGAGTGAGATTAGATGGGAGGCTCTTTAGAGGAAGACCTGCTTCGTTGCTTCAGTACGGCAGATCCCTATGAGAAGAGGCAGTCCATCTTTCTAAGGTATTTATTTTCATGGTGGGAAGGGGAGCTAAGAGAGTAGTAGAGGCAGAGAGAAGGAGAGAGCAGAGAAGCAGAGGTTGGCCACTGCTTCAAGGAGAGAAGGGGCAAGGGAATGCTGAGAGAGAGGGAGCAAGGGAGAGACAAGAATAAGAGAAAGAGAGGGAGGAGGCGCCAAGCAGCCCCTTTTATAGTGGGCCAGGCATACCTGGATGTTGCCAGGTAACAGGAGTGTGGAGTCCAGACAGAATATCAGGAGCTTGGAGCCATTGCCCTATGTGACTGATGGCCACAGAATTATGTAGCTGGGGCCTCATGTCAGGAGCCTGGTATCTGGGAGCTTGCAAACATCCTTCCTTGCCTTGCAGTGCTATCTGCTGGGTTTCTTGGGTTTAAACCTAGCTGAACCAGAAGACAGGCTACCTTTCATAATCCCACAGGCAAAAGGTCCAGAAGAGAAAGAGTTGGGTAAAAGTTTATTAATGTAGAAGTTGACCTGCATAATGAGGTTTATAACTAAGCTGTATTTTCATCTCTGAATTTCTTCCACATACTTCCATCTTTATTTTAGCTATTTTAAATAGTTTAAAACTCCTAAAAGGATGCTTTATATATTCTACCTATTACTACTCTTTTATTTTTCATACCTCTTCTCAGTCTTTTACCTAGGACTCTATCAGAAGCTTTATTTTTCACTTTATATTTAATTTAATTTTTATTTTTTACTTATTTACTTTACATCTCATTCACTGCCCCAACCCAGGTCATCCCCCTCCTACGGTCCTTCCTGCATCACCCTCTCCATTCTCCTCTAAGTGGGTAGGGGCCCTCTTGGGTTTCCCTCCACCCTGGCATGTAAAGTCTCTGAAAGGCTAGTCACTTCTCTCCCACTAAATTAAGCCAAGCGAGTCAAGGTAGAACATATCCCACAGGCAGGCAACAGCTTTTTGAGATAGCCCCCATTATTGTTGTTCAGGACCCACATGAAGACCAAGTCATTTATCTGTTACAAACGTGCAAGAGGGAGGCCTAGGTCAAGCCTCAACCAGTGTATGTTCTTTGGTTGGTGGTTCAGACTTGAGAGCTCCAACTGTCAGGGTTAGTTGACTTTGTTGCCCTTCCTGTAAAGGCACTACCTCCTTCAGTAGTGCTGGGAATCCTTCCATCTATTCTTCCATAAAAGTTCCCAAGCTTTATCCACTGTTTGCCTTGGTTTTTAATAGCTAAATAGTGTCCCACTGTGTAGATATACTACATTTTCTTTATCCTTTATTCAGTGGAGGGACATCTATGTTGTTTCTAGTTTTGGGGTATTATGAATAAAGTTGTTATGAACATAGTTGAGCAAGTATCCCTTGAGATGCTGGAGTATCTTTAGGGTATATACCCAGGAGTGGTATAGATAAGTTTTGAGGTAGAAGTATTCTCAATTTTCTGAGAAAATACCAAATTGATTTTCATGGTGGTTCTCTATTTATGCACTCCCACAAGCAATGGAGGAGTGTTCCCGTTGGTCTATCTACATACTTGCTAGCATGTGCTATTTCTTGAGTTTTTGATCTTAAAGTTTCTTTATGTTTTGATTTGCATTTCACTGATGATTAAGGACTTTGAACATTTCTTTAAGTGCTTCTCGGCCATTAGAGATTCCTCTTTTGTTTAGTTCTGTACAGCATTTTTTAATTTGGGTTATTTTAGTTGTAGGTGTCCAACTTCTTGAGTTCTTTGTAAATTTGGAATATGAGCTCACTGTCAGATGTAGGATTGGTGAAGACTATTTCCCAATCTCTGGTTTTCAGTTTCATAAGGTACCATTTATTAATTGTTGATCTTAGAGCCTGAGTCATTGGTGTTCTGTTCAGGACTTTGTCTTCTGTACCAATATTTTCAAGGGTATTTCCCACTTTCTCTTCTATAAAATTTAGTGTATCCAGTTTTTTGTTGAGGTCCTTGATCCCCTTGGATTTGGGTTTTGTGCAGGGTGATAAGTATAGACCTATTTTCATTCATCTACATATAGATATCCAGTTAAACCAGCACCATTTGTTAAAGATGCTGTCATTTTTCCATTTTATGGCCTTGGCTTCTTTATCAAATATCAAATGTCTGTATCTGTGTGCATTTATTTCTGGATCTTCAAATAAATTCCATAGATCAACCTGTGTGTTTCTGTACCGTTAACATGTAGTTTCTAATTACTATTGCTCTTTATTACAGCTTGAGTTCAGGGATGGTGATTCTTGCCAAAGTTCTTTAATTGTTCACAATTGTTTTGTCCATCTTGGGCTTTTTTGTTTTGTTTTGTTTTTCCATATGGTGTTGAATATTGACCTATCAAAGTCTATAAAAATTATGCTGGAATTTTGAAGGAAATTACACTGAATCTGTAAATTGCTCTTAGTAGGAAGATCAATTTTTCCATGTTTATCCTACCTCTTTGTGAGCATGGAAGATCTTTCCACCTTCTGATATCTTCTTCAATTTCATTTTTCAGGATTTTGTCATCCAGATCTTTCAGTTACTTGATTAGAGCTACACCAGGATATTTTATATGATTTGTGGCTACTGTAAAGTGTGTTGCTTCCCTAATTTTTTCTCAGCCCATTTATCATTTGTATAAATGAGGGCTACTAATTTCTTTGAGTTAATCTTGTATCCAGCCACTTTGCTGAAGATTTTAACAGCTGTAGTAATTTTCTGGTAGAATTTTGTGGTCACTTATATATGTTTTCATATTGTCTAAATGTATAGATTTCTTTGAATATGTGATTGAATTCTGCACTAAAACTATTCGGCCTTGTGACTTTTATTGACTGCTTCTATTTCTTTATGAGTTATGGGGCTGTTTAAATGGTTTGCCTGATCTTAATTTAACTTTAGCTTGGGTATCTGTCTAGAAAATCATCCACTTCATTATATTTCATTAAGATTTTCCAATCTTGTGGAGTACAGAGTTTTTATTTAGGACATGATGAGTCTTAGTATTTCCTCAGTGTCAGTTGTTTTATCTCCTTTTTTGTTACTTATTTTGTTTATTTGGTAACTGTCTCAGTGTTGGTTACTTTGATTAAGGTTTTGTCCATCTTGTCACTTTTCTCCAGGAAAAAGCTCTTGATTTTGTTGATTCTTTATATTGTATACTTTCTTTGTAACTGATTGATTTCAGCCCTGATTTTGATTTCCTCTTGCCTCTTTCATAGAGCTTTTAGTTTTACTTTTAAATTGCTAATATGAGAATTTTCTAATTTACTTAGTTACTTAGTGGTATGACCTTTCCAATTAGCACTGCTTTCAGTGTGTCCCATAAATTTGGGTATGTTGTACTATTATTTTCACTGAATTCTAGAAAGTCTTTAATTTCTTTATTTATTTCTTCCCTGACCCAGTGATCATTGAGTAGAGAATTGTTCAATTTCCTTGACAGAGTAGGCTTTCCAGTATATGTATTGTTGTTTAAGTCCAGTTTTAATCTATGGGGGTCTGATTAGATACAAGGAATTGTTTCCATTTTCTTATATCTGTTGAGACTTGCTTTGGGATTTTGTATATATGGTGAATTTTGCAGAAGGATCCATGAGGTAGCGAGAGGAAGGTATATTCTTTTATGTTTGGGTAAAATATTGCATAAATGTCTGTAAGATCCATTTGATTCACAATGTCTATTAGTTTCATTGTTTCTCTGTTTAGTTTTTGTCTGTATTTCCAGTCAGTTGGTGAGAGTGGGGTGTTGAAGTCTCCCACTGTTATTGTATGGGTTTGATGTGCCATTTTAGCTTTAGTGATATTTCTTTTAAAATGTGGGTACCCGGGTGTTTGAGGCATATACGTTCAGAATTGAGATATCATCTTAGTAGGTTGTTCCTTTGATGAGTATGAAGTGCCCTTCCCTCTCCCTGGCTATGCCAGCTTGCTTCTTGAGTGCATTTTCTTTGAAAACTTTGTTCCAGACATTTACACAGTGGAAATATTTATCTGTTTGGCTGAGGTATGTTTCATGTATGTAGGAGAATTATGGAATCTGTTTTTGCATCCATTAGGTTAGCCTGTGTGTTTCTGTTGGAGAATTGCGACCATTGATTTTGAGAGATATAATGAAAAGCTATTGTTATTTCCTGTTATTTGAAATAACAGGCTCTAGGCTCTTCCCCACTTTCTTTTCTATTAGTTTCAGTGTATCTACTTTTATGTGGTAGTCCTTGATCCACATG
The DNA here is from genome assembly GCF_008632895.1 of Mastomys coucha. Classification (NCBI taxonomy): domain Eukaryota; kingdom Metazoa; phylum Chordata; class Mammalia; order Rodentia; family Muridae; genus Mastomys; species Mastomys coucha. The sequence goes on from NW_022196914.1 coordinate 17,365,874, forward strand.
GACTTGAGCTATGTACAAGGAGATAGGAATGGATCTATTTGCATTCAAAGCCCATACCCAAACATAGTAAAAGCAATATAAAGCAAACCAGTAGCCAACATCAAACTAAATGAACAGAAACTTGAAACAATCCCATTAAAATCAGGGACTAGGCAAAGCTGCCCACTCTCTCCCTACCTATTCAACATTGTATTTGAAGTCCTAGCCAGAGAAATTATACAACAAAAGGAGATCAAGGGGATACAAATTGGAAATGAAGAAGTAAAATTATCAATGTTTGTTGATGATATGATAGTATACTTAAGACCCCAACAATTCCACCAGAGAACTTCTAAACCTGATAAAGAACTTCAACAAAGTAGTTGGATAAAAAAAATTAACTCAAGCAATTCAGTGGCCTTCCTCTACACAAAGAATAAACAGACTGAGAAAGAAATTAGGGAAACAACACCCTTCACAATAGTCACAAATAATATAAAATACCTTGGTGTGACTCTAACTAAGCAAGTAAAAGTTCTGTATAACAAGAACTTCAAGTCTCTGAAGGAAATCAAAGATCTCAGCAGATGGAAAGATATCACATGCTCATGGATTGGCAGGATTAATATAGCAAAAGTGGCCACTTTGCTGAAAGCAGTCTACAGATTCAATGCAATTCCCATCAAAATTCCAACTCAATTCTGTACAGACTTATAAAGAGCAATTTGCAAATTCATCTGGAATAACAAAAAAAAAAAAAAAAAAACCAGGATAGCCAACACTATCCTCAACAATAAAGGAACCTCTGGTGGAATCACAATTCCGGACCTTAAGCTGTACTACAGAGCAATTGTGATAAAAACTGCATGGTATTGGAACAGTGACAGGCAGATGGATCAATGGAATAGAATTGAAGACCCAGAAATGAACCAACACACCTATGGTCACTTGATCTTTGAAAAAAGAGCTAAAGCTATTTGGTGGAAAAAAGACAGCATTTTCAAAAAGTGGTGCTGGCTCAACTGGTGGTTAACATGTAGAAGAATGCAAATCGGTCCACTCCTATCAAATGGCTGAGAAGCACCTAAAGAAATGTTCAACATCCTTAGTCATCAGGGAAATGCAAATCAAAACAACCCTGGGAATCCACCTTACACCAGTCAGAATGGCTAGGATAAAAAACTCAGGTGACAGCAGATGCTGGTGAGGTTGTAGAGAAAGAGGAACACTCCTTTATTACTGGTGGAATTGCAAGCTGGTACAACCACTCTGGAAATGAGTTTGGCAGTTCCTCAGGAAATTGGGCATAGTACTACCGGAGGACCCAGCTATATCACTCCTGGGCATATACCCAGAAGATGCCCCAACATGTAATATGGACACATGCTCAACTATATTCCTATCAGCCTTATTTTTAATATCCAGAAACTGGAAACAACCCAAATGTTCCTCAACAGAGGAATAGATACGGAAAATGTGATATATCTACACAATGGAGTACTACTCAGCTATTAAAAACAATAAATTTATGAAATTCTTAGGGAAATGGATGGATCTGGAGAATATCATCTTCAGTGAATTTTAGCCCAGATTCTCAGAATATCCAAAATACAATCCATAAACCACAAGAAACTCAAGAAGAAGGAAGACCTAAGTGTGAACGCTTCATTCTTTCTTAGAAGGAGTAACAAAATACCCATCTAAGGAGTTGCAGAAACAAAATATGGAGCAGAGATTGAAGGAAGGACAATCCAGAGATTGTTCCACCTAGGAATCCTTTCCATATTGAATCATCAAACCCAGACACTATTGTAGATATGAGCAACTGCTAGCTGACAGGAACCTGATACAGCTGTCTTTTCAGAGACTCTGATAGTGCCATAGTAATACAGAAGTAGAAGCTCACAATCATCCATTGGACTGAGCATAAGGTCCCCAATGAAGGAGCTAGAGAAAGGACCCAAGGAGCTGAAGGGTTTGCAGCCCCTTAGGATGAACATCAATATGTACTAACTAGTACCCTCAGAGCCTCCAGGGACTAAACCATCAACCAAAGAGCACACATTGTGGAACTAATGACTCCAGCAGCATATGTATAATAGAGGATGGCCTAGTTGATCATTAATGGGAGGAGAAACCCTTGGTCCTGTGAAAGTTTATATACACATTATATAATCAAAAGCTTCAATTGTATGTTTCAGAGTAGGTTCATATCACAGCACTGTATTTGATATAGCTATCATCTATGTATAGCCTACCTTGTAGTATAAATATGACTATTTCTAAAAAGAAAAGTCAAATAAAGCCCACATTATTCAGTTATCATAACTAACTCAGTTTTCACTAGCGTAATTCAATTTTGTATCAGTAAAGACTGTGAAATCGTTCTTGGGTTTACTGTACTTTTATTTCAAGACAGAGCAAAAATTGAATTTTAACTTCCATAGTTATTCAAAACCAGTTATTGTTTAATAAAAAAAATCCTAGCAGCTCTTGTGTATGCTAATATGGGATGCTTTGTGTTTGTTGGAAATGCAAAATTTTCAAAACATTTCAATTATACTTACCATTTGTATCCTGGAAATACTCTTACATATGGTCATTATTTACTGAATATCAGCTATGTAAAGGAAATATGTAGTTATTTTTAGTAAACTATATATACATGTAAAAGAATGGTGTATTTCTATTGTAAATTATGTATTATTCAGTCACCTGCTCTGGAATTCCTCACAATGTGATCCCTACTTCCACTGTAAGTTTCAGTCACTGAAGTCATTGAGCATCATGCACTTTAGAGAACTCAGAGTATACCATGTTCTTTCACCTTAGAATTGATTTAGTGGGTATTTCAGGATAGAGAGATACACACTGAGTTAATTTAAATTATGTTTAAAAGTTTTAAACTTTTTATTTGATTTTCTGAATGTCAGTATTTTGGCTATGTGTCTGGTGCAGGGAGAGGCCAGAAGATGATGTCATTCATTCAAACTGGAGTAATAGACCACTGAAAGTTGCCATATGGGTACTTGGATTTAAACTCATGTACTCTGGGGAAGCTAGCAGTGCTATTTGTCACTATGCATTCTATCCAAAGGGTAGTGATGGCACACACTTTTCATCCAAGCACTTAGAAGGCAGAAACAGATGGATCTCTGTGGGTTTGTGGAAAGCATGTTCTAAAGAGTGAGTTATGAACAATATGAACTAACTAGTACCCTCAGAGCTCCCAGGGACTAAACCACCAACCAAAGAGTATACTTGGTAGGACTAATTGCTCCAGCAGCATATGTATAGTAGAGGATGGCCAAGTTAGTCATCAATGGGAGGAGAGGCCCTTGGCCCTGGGAAGGTTCTATGTCCCAGTGTAGGGGAATGCCAGGGCCAGTAAGCAGGAGAGGGTGGGATGGCAAGCAGGGGGAGGGAGGAGGGTACAGGGTGTTGCTCTTGTTGGTTTTTGTTTTATGATTTTTTTGTTGTTGTTGTTTTTGAGGGGAAACTGGGAAAGGAGATATCGTATCACATGTAAATAAAGAAAATGTCTAATAAAATTTTTAAAAAGTTAAAAAACAAAAAAGTGAGTTCTGGGACAGGAGAGCTACAAAAAGAAATCCTGTCTCAAAAAAACCATAAACAAATGAATGAATGAGCAGGTAAACACACACACACAAAAATGAATACATAATAAATAAATAAATAAATAAATAAATACATAAGATGATTTATTTTTGGTCTCCAATGAAAATCATCAGTAATCTAATAATGGTAGATTATTTACAGATTTTAAAGATATTACATAATCAAGAAACTGAATCTCATGCACTGTAATGAGTTTATACATAAAGAGAGCTGTGGATTAAGCTAATTTCTCTTCTTCTCAATATCTATAATGCCATTTAGCAATTAGAAGAATAGCATGAAAATTGTATCTTTAAATGAATTATAAATTTTCTACTATATTAAAATATCACTTCTCTAGGATTTTCACAAAGGTTGTGATTCCATCAGTGCATATTGGCTAAATTTGCAATTTACATTGTTTTACAAGCATCAAATACTTTGTAAATTCTATGTGGTTTTACTGCCAAACGTCTTCTTCAAAATATTCAGGATAAATTAGATATAAAGTAATTTTTCATGGTTGTCCCAGATATAGATATTATGTCTCAGAAAGTAGGTCATTATGCTTTCAGCACAATTCAATACGTTGCATACCTAAATGAAATAAATATATATTAGTCTAATAAATCAAATACTTTGGCAAAATATTTTATATTTCTTTTATAGTTGTGGTCTTTAAACAGGGACCTTACTGCTTTGGTACTTGGTGATTAAAAAATATAAATTGATATTTGTATAGTATAATAATAAATTAAACATATACAATAGAAGAGAAAATATTAAAATGAAGTCAATGGATCCATTACAAAATACAACTCTACAAAATTATTGTCATTTTCTTTTTCTTTGAACATTTGTTTTCTTGGTATCATCAGTGATATTTTGTGTGACATTTAATTTTGGAAAATCTTGGTTTCCTACAGTGCACAAGATAATTTCATACAACAAAGATTTATCTTAGTTAAAATATGAAAAATAAAAATGCCCTTTGGAGAAATAATACTACTAATAACAGGATAACAGTTATGCTACTTTTTCAACAATTTTCTTATGAATATGAATCATTAAACTACATTTCAAGGGATAAAGCAGAAGTAATTTACCAAAAGTGGTGGATTAAAATAGGTCATGTTTATTTAAATAACTTTTTATAGATAATGAAAGTAAATTTCTGTGATGAATGAAGTTAAGTGAGAAAATATGTTGCCTACAGAAGGCAATTCATCTTCAAATAAACTTAATCAACTATGTAAAGTGTGAATATTGTACTTTAAACTAGAGATTCACTTCTCAGATGATGTAGGAAGAGTCTAAGCCTCGCATCGTCTGGTTGAAGAATTGAACTGGTATGTTATTTTCAGGAAATGTATTGGTATTTGATTTTATGGGTTAGTTCACTAAGTAGTTTTAAATTCAAAATATTGTTTTTACATATCTATAATAACTCAAAAAATACAAAAAATTTTGATTCAGAAATTTTTACTTTCTGACTGTGAGTTTTAGAGAGGTTTACACCACCAATTTTCATAGCTTTATATACAAACAGAAACTCATATTTCTAAACAACTGTGCAAGGTATTTTAGGTGCTAGACCATCAATACATACTAAACATTATAATGTAAGAGGTCCCTATTTTGTAATTATTGTTGCTGCCTAGTAATTTTAGAAAATTAAACTCAGTTTTAACTATTTACTAAGTGCTATATGTCTCTATGCTATACAAATAACAAGACTGAGAAAAAAGTCAATTTAGTGATGTTATTTTATAGTATTAAAATAAGATTAAGGATAATTTACAATGTCAATAAATATTTGTATAATACATTACATTTAATCAACAAACATAGAGAGGGAAAACACATAATGCAATCTATTCCCATTAAAAAATCTGATTTTGGTACTGGGCTAAAATGGATAAAATTGGTTGTCAAAGATTCAACTAAAAATTTTCAATTAAACAATACATTTGATATATAATATATCTATATTTCTAAATAAAATTTCAATATTATGAATATATCTCCCTTAACTGAAACCAATCCTATACATGTAAATTTGGTAAAAATTTGCTATCATATACTTTTGCATAGGCTGTTTTAATTTATGCTGTAATAAGCTGTTTTGAGAAAGATGTTTGGATTTGTGGGAGTCGGCAGGAAGATTTTGAGTGCATTTTTCAAAAGATCATACCTAGTATTATGAGTCTTCATGACATAGAGAATTTTAATTTGTTAACCAATGGATAGAGAAAATTTGGTGGGATGTAACTCTTTTGGTCATTTTACATTCTGGATTTCTTGGCTCTTTTAGCTCTGTATCCCCGATAGGATCGGAATATTTGAGGCAATATATTTATTTGTAAAATCATGTGAGACAACATTTTTTAAAATATCTCTAAACATATTTCATGCATTATGCTTGCATAGTTTCATAAGTTATTTCTAGTATTTTTCTTTAACATATAATAGGAATGAAAATAATAAATCCATTGTCTGGGATTAAAATATATGATGTGTATTAGAAAGTAGCTTATTGCTCCAAATGTATTGGGATAGCAGGTAGTAAAGGAATAAGTGAGTCTTTATCAAATGTTTACTTATTATTTTCTCCAGAAATAATGAAAGTATGAATTTTGGCCTTCCATAATACACCCATTAGTTCTATTTTACTTAAATATATACTTCAAATTTTGATCGCAAGAAAAATTTGAGATATTTACATATATATCTTAAATACTCAAGGTATTAAATTTTCTTACTATATTAGTGCAACACAGAAAACCATATTTTTACAACAAAATACATATAAATATTCACTAAAGTAAGAACAGTGCATTAATCTTGAAAAGATGGTTAAATCACACAAGGTCCAAAGTCCTTCCTATTCATGAACACATCAGTTAAACAGTTACTCCTTTCATATCATATTTTCTCTTTCTGGAATGATAGCTATGCAAACAGACCTTTTATTTATCATTGGGGTTTTGCATTTGATATCTTATAATTTTCTATAACAGTGAATGATTTTTGACATTGTATCAAATGTAATTGAAATCAAATATGACTTTCAGGGAACCAATAGCCATGTTTTGTAATCGTTGTTTATCTTTTTTATGTTTTAAACAGGTAACCCATTATTAACTAGCAAAGTTAACATACTAATTAATGTCCTAGATGTCAATGAATTTCCTCCAGAAATATCTGTGCCATATGAGACAGCTGTGTGTGAAAATGCCAAGCCAGGACAGGTATGTTGTCAATATTGCTAAGCAAATGTGTATTATGGCCCCTATATGTTATGCTGTTGGTTTAAGTCCAGACATGAGTAAACATGAACATAGATATTTTCATGCTTAGCATATATTCATAAAATTAAATATATAAATAATACTAGGTTCATGTACCCCACCCCCATCTCTGTAAAAGAAAAAAAAAAACACATTCAGGATCTTCTGTATACACAACTGGCCTTGAACTTACTATGTAGCTCAGAATGGCTTTGAGGTTCTAATGCTCTAATAAAACCTCTGTATTATTATATGTATAGTCATGTATCATCATGCTCAATTTGTGAGGTGATAAAAATCAAGTCTGGGGCTTCACGCGCACTAGGTAAGCACTCATATGAATAAACTAAGTTCATAAATTTAAATAGGTTTGATTTAAATGATGCTGGTTAGCATTGATTTGAGTCAAAAAGACACCTCATAAGCTAACAACTATATATTGATTGTTAAATAATACAGGACATTTAAGGTTAGCATAGGATGATGTAAGAACAGTGCTATATGTCTGAGTACAGTAAATTTAATGTTTTGGAGAGTATACATATTATGCTTCCCAAGAAGATCAGAATAGACAAGAGGAATATATTTGTCTATGAAGTTTAATAGACTAGCTTCTGGGTTGTGGTCCAGATAGTGCAACAATGGATGCATACAAATGGAAGAGTAGTTTAAGAGTATAATAATTGCTCAGTCCATAAGGCTGAGTGTCTTAGCTGAACTTCATTCTATATAGAAATCCTGAAAAAATAGGCTCTATGGCCAGTGAAGTAATTAACTTGCAAATGAGAGCAAGGGCAAGAAGGCAGAGATCAATTGCTTCCTCATCTACTCCAGGTAAAGTCAATAACTCAAATCTTCATAAGCTAAAAGGTAAATACAGTCAGGTCAGAAAAAAGGATTTGGACTATCTAGGTTTGTTCCAGTTTCTGGGTATTAAGAATAAGTCTGCTATGAACATAGTGGAGCACATGTCCTTGTGGTATGGTGGAGAATATTTTAAGTCTATACATAGGAGCAGTAGAACTGGGTCTTCATTTAACTATTTCCATTATTTTTTGAGGTTGCCAGCAGAAGGTATAGCCCAGATTAAAGGTGGATCTTCCCTCCTCAAAAGATGCAGATTTGGCTTGGGATTCCCCTTCTCAAATAATTCAGTCAAGAAAATGCCCTCACTGATGTAGCTAGTTAGTATGGTTTTAGTTAATCAAGAAGAGCAACCACCGTTGTTAGGGTAATACTAAACTGTTGCATTCTGTGATGTAGCTCTTTTACCTGCTATGTTATAGCAATGTAACCAATAATTACTGTATGAGACAAATAAACTCTATGGTACAAATTCCTACTGAGGAAATAGACTGAAATTCTTACTACAAATTATTTTTTAAACTTTCATGGTGCTAATATTGATATTTAACACCCCAGCACTAATATCTACCTACCTATCAGCAATCTATCCAGTATTTACCTATCTTTCATATGTGTCTATGTGCTTGTAATCCTCATAGTAGGGTAGATCACTGTCATGGGATTGGACTATAACCAGAAATCATGTAACAAAAATAGAATTTGAATCATAATTCTTAAAGTCTGCTTATATATATATATATGTGTGTGTGTGTGTGTGTGTGTGTGTGTGTGTGTGTGTATATATATATATATATATATATATATATATATATATATATATATACACTTTATACCCCAATACCAATTTCTAAGTTTTTACTGTAGTCAATCCTATTTAATTCATATGCTTGGGACATTTCCACATTCTTGGCTGTTCCTCCACATTCTTCCTAACAAATTTTCTGGCATAAAGTTCTTAGATATTCTATTTATTATGCCTACTGATTTGCTGGTCTATGAAATCAAATGAAATTTTTCACAGTAAAGACCTCCAAAATTACTTTTAGTTTAAATTTGAAGGGCAAAATGCTAAAGCATTTAGATTTAACAATGATATCCAACTTCTCAGAGCAACATGGGAGACATTTTGAAATAGAGATGTATTTTCCTGTCCAACTAGTATTGAAACAAATAGTATATCATTCTACATATCAGGAGTAGAACTTTCAACACAAGTGAATATGTATTACTGTTTTCACTTTTATTATTTTAATATATCTATTCTCACAAATGTATTTGCTCTTTAATTTTGCTTTTGCAAGAACCCATAATCAAATGTCCTGTTCCTAGTAAGCATTTCATATTTAAGCTACAAATCATTTATTTCACCCAATGTAACATGAAAAACAAGTGACTTTTAATTATATTTTTCTTGGTTGGGAGAATTTTCAATACTGGCAAGCCTTTTAGTTACACAGATACTGATTTTGAATTAGCCTATGTCCTCTGATTGTAGCTGCCATTATTACCTGTAAATGCTTAAAGAATTGCTTACAAAAGGTATGTGTAAATAATTGGGACACTGGTATTGATTGAAAATTGTCCTTTCTGTATATTTGCATTCATTATTCAATGAACTTACTATCCTGTTGTGTAACGCTCCCTGTGAAACTGAAGACTGACTTCAAGTTTAATCTCAACTTTGTTTCAGATAATTCAGATAGTTGGTGCTGTAGACCGAGATCTCTCACCTGCTGGGCAGCAATTCTCCTTTAGGTTAGCACCAGAGGCTGTCATCAAACCAAATTTTACAGTTCATGACTTCAGAAGTAAGTATATCCACTTACAGATTTACCTCTTATGTAGTTTTCTCAAAGGACACAGGGGGAGGAATCAATGCTTTTTCTAAAAGCAGTTTCACAGAAGGTAGAAATCTATCTATAAGAAATACAAACATTTCAAACAGTATCAAGTTAATTACTCTATGATGACTATCAGGTAACACAGTTTACTTTCATTATAAAAAGGGTCAGGTTTTTAAAGAGTCAGGCAAATAAAACTCTGGAAATTGAGTGCCTCCTTGCTTTGCATATAACAGCATAATGGTAAGCACATTTTTTATACATGCAAGTTAATTCTATATTCATTTTTTATTTGAGCAACAAGCATGGCAAGTTTATGCAGTTCAATTAGAATGAACAGGACTTTACTCCCATTTCAATATTCCCATGGATGCAGCTGAAACAATTATCCTAAAATGACAGCCTCAGAGCATCTGTATTGAGACCATATGCAAAGCCTTCTACAATGTCTAAATTGTTTTTATAAAGATAATTTTATCTACAATTGATGACAATCTATCATGTGACTTCCACAGTAATGATGTGCCATCTATACTACTGTTTCTAGTATTACTATATGTGCTAATACTACAAGCCAGCACAGAAACATATGTTAGATTAGAAGTATGGGTGGTTTTCTTTTGAAGGTGGGCCTGTAACTTAATCTCTTCCAAAAAGAGAAAAGACATGATTAGTGGTTACAAGCGGTGTATTACCCATATGAAATGCAAAGCTCAGCTCATTCTGCCTTAAGTCTGATCAGAGCATCCACATTAACTTGACCTGAGCAAATCTTCTAACAAAATTTTGAATGGCTTTCAAAATGTATTAGGTACTTTGTTACAAGTAAAAGCAGAATATTTGTCTGGGTATACTTTTCTACCATGGTGAAGGCAAAAATGTAAGTCACATCATTTCTAAATCAGATTTGTCCTGAGTCTTACACACATTACCTCTGAGCCTTTGTATGTCAATCTACTTTATGTACCCATATAACGTATAATAAGTATTAAATATCCAATATAATATTTGAAGTATCCATTATATATTATATATATTTGAAGTATCCATTATTATATTTGGATATATAAATATCCAAATATAATATTTGAACTGAAGTATTAATGTGTTTTGTTTTTAAAACAACTGAAATAATGTAATGAGATATTGTTGAGGTTGACAACTAACCAAAATTAAAGGATGTCTGGAGAAATCCTATTTATGCAATGACTAGAGAGAAGAAAGTCTGAGTACACATATTTCTCACTGATGAATGCAAGGGAGTTGGCTCCATCCGACAGTGAGATATGAAAAATGGTTGTAAATAAAAATCATACCAAAATTTATGAATATGAAAATAACATCACCACATGTTTATATAATGAAGATTAAAAACATTTTGCTAAATATAAGTGGTCAGTATTTAGATAACAAAATATAGAAAATATACCTGTTGAAGCAAATGGAGGATGTGGTAGGTTGAATGAGAATTCCTCCATAGAACCACATGTCTCAATATTTGGCCACCAGTTTTTGGAACTGCTGGGGAGCATTAGGAGATGTAGACATGATAGAAGAGGTGTATCTCTGGTATATCAAAAGCCCATGTCAATAGAAGTCAACATGGTCTGCTTCGTGTTTGTAGATCAAGATGTAAATTTTCAGCTATGGCTCGGAGCCTTACCTGCCTGGCTTCCTGCTGTCATGCTGTCCAGGATTCTTACCATCTGAAGGTCCATCTCCATCTTCTATGAATTGGATTGAGTTATGAGGTCTTTTGACATCAATAGGAAAACAATGATTATATAACAGTATTGTTAGCATATTTACAAGCTATTAAGGGAAGAACCTATTCAAACATTCTTAGAAACCTTTGAATAATCGAAGTAGCAATATGACCCAATACGTTTTGTGGTTTACATAGATCACTGAGACTGTGGTATGGAAAATATTTCCAAAATATCTGTGTATCTAAAATTAGGACAGTATCTGTGAAGACTGAGATAATTTGATGGAAGGAAAATTATAAAGGTTTGGACTATAAATTCTTGACTTTAATGAAGAACAATCAAATTTCAAAATCTTAATCTTGAATAACCAAGTAGATGTTTAAATAACTCAACAGAAAAAAAACAACTTATAATTTGACACGATGCGTGGATGTGTACAATTTTATGTGACTGTCAATACTCATCTCCTCTAAATAACTATATTCTGTAAAATACATATTGAATATCTTATATGATAAAATTTTGGGTAGTAAAGTAAAAGGCTTAAAGAATTCTAAACCAGTATTCAAGACCAGATAATGCAATTTGAATATCTCCACATAATTTGCTGTACTCCTTTATTATAAATTATATTTTAAAAATAAGTTCAGTTTATTGAAACATTTTAAGGATGGAATTGATGTTTCATATACACCCTTTTTCCAAAATGCAAAGTTTAGCATACTCAGTCATCACTATTAATAAGTTAGAAACAAGTTTTTTTAGGTTATATTTTTCATATAAATTGTGCTGTAAGTAATGATTACTCTATCTCTCCAAAGAATTTTTCATTTTCTATTTCTCTTGTTTTAATGATTAGCACTCAATTTATGATCTCTGTCCATAGGAGGCTCCTTTTATTCAACCTAATAGAGTGAGTCATTGGGTTTTGAATATCTTAATGGTACTACACTCAGTCCTCATTTTCCCATGGCTGTCACTGGCTCAAATATTTATGTCCACTTAATCTATTTATAAAGACCACTAATGGTGATGCTATCTTGACATTTTCTTTCATCCTAAAATGTTATGTCTAGAGTGATAATAAGTAAACCTTACAAAGCAAACCTTAACTATAACTCAAAAAGTTTTCCTGTAAAGGTAATTACTATGGCAATTAGTTTAGAGAAACTGGTTATAAATTTAATTTACAATTAATATAGTGGATTGTGAGTAGAATAATAATGCATATTTAGCATAATTTTATTTTAATAAGTAGCATAATTTTTAAGTTATTTATCTGATTCCCAATGTTATTATGAAGTTTATACTAAAAAATTTAAAAAGGATTATTTAATTGAAATATAGAATGAATACAAGAACATGTTTACTTGAATGCCTCAAAATAAATATGAGGAAATGCATTTCAAAAATTTTCAATGGATGTACCTGATTTTATATAATTACTTTTTTGTATTAATAAAAGTAAAATATCATTATTGTTGATTACATTAAAGATACAATGGACTACATTACCAAATACCCAAAATAGTAATTAATATAATTTATGATGTTTAGGATTTTAATGAATTTTGATATTTTTAAAACATTCTAATACCATATTTCTTACTCTAATTAATGTGAAAAATGAAAATGACAACTAGAGACAATTTCTTTTTAAAAACATTTTTCATTCATATTTCTTCCACTTATGTACACATAATACATAAAGAAAAAACCCATTTTCATTTCAAAACCTTTTACATTTTATCTTTATAATACCCACATTCATTTGGTGTGTCTATATTATTTGTTTGTCTGTGTGTGTGTGTGTGTGTTGCATTTGTTCTAGCATGCCTCTGTAAGGCAATAATTTATGGAAAATAGTTCTGTTATCTACCATCTCACAAATGGAAATTTGGTCATCTGTTTCCTGCAGCACTTGCTATTGCAGTTAGAGGATTCTGAATGTTTGTATCTGTAAAAATAGAAAAGTATCTAGAGAATAAATATATTCATAATACATATATACAAATTATGGATTTGGGAGTAAGTGTAGTATGTGAGAGTAGATGATGATATGTGTTTTGAGTATGAGTGTTTATGTATGTCTGTATGTGAAGCAGAAGGAAAGATAAAAATTGGAGTTTCTCAGGATAAGATTCATCTCAATCATCAAGTATTTTAATATATTTTATTTTATTTTATTGATCAGTTCTACAATAAATAGTTTTAAAATGTATTCCATATATTCTTCTTGTAAATTTTTGGTGTTTTAATATTTGGAATTATATCACTCTTAGATGTTTTCTCACTCAATTCGATTTTGATATCAGGAAAATAAGACAACTCAACTTTTTGTTCATAATTCTTATAGATATTTATTGTTTCTGAATTGAAAATTTCATTCATATACCCCCAAATGAATGCTTTTTTTCCCTATTGTAATTACATCTGATTACACTTGGACAGTTTTCATAATGATATAAGTAATTTAAATAAGGATGAATTATACTGATTCAAAAAGGAGCTTCCTACTGCTTAGAAGATATAAACTTGAAATGAAACTCACCATAGCTATGTTATCCTAAATGTCATGTTTTGCAGACAACACAGCTGGAATTGAAACCCGACGAAATGGCTACAGCCGCAGGCAGCAGGAGTTGTACTTCCTTCCCATTGTAATAGAAGACAGCAGTTACCCTGTCCAGAGCAGCACGAGTACAATGACTATTCGTGTTTGTAGATGTGACTCTGATGGGACCATTCTGTCTTGCAACGTGGAAGCAATTTTTCTACCTGTAGGACTTAGCACTGGAGCTTTGATTGCAATCCTACTATGCATTGTTATACTCTTAGGTTGGTTTAAATATTGATCATCTTCTCTCTATCTCTATCTATGTCTTTAATCCTCATTGACTTACAATCTCTATAATTTTTGGTCACTGAGCTGGTTAGAAAAAAATTATTGGTTACTTAATATATGTGTGTATTAACATATTCTATTTGGTGTTTTAAATCTAACATCATCAATAATAAGTAACAATTAATATTCACCTTGAAAATCGGCACCTTTCCCAACATAGAATTCTCTATGATAAATACTCATATAAAACCATTTTTCAAGTATTAGGCATACTATTAATTGCCATCATCTAATAAAAATTAACTCAGATGAATAATAATTTGTAATTCCCAGCTCAACAAAGAAATGAAAAAAACATAGTCTAGAAAAAAAAGCAGAGTAAAGAGACCCCATATGTTTACATTTGGCTTGCATTGCCATCCTAAATGTCTTCAACACCTTCCACATTCCAAAACAAATCTGTAAACATTACCACTCAGAGGAGAGGTGACCAAAATATCCAGAAGAACTGCTAAAAAAATGATTTAAATAAGTATATTTTGTAACACTGTGTGAATATACATACACATACATAACATATATATGTGTATATTGTATATACATATGTATATGTGTATATGTATATACAGATTTTCTATTTACTAAATCCTTCAATGCAGGGTGCTCCTTAAAAAAATCAAAGGAAAGAGATTTTTATCTGGGCATTGAGTTTAAGTAAGCATAGCCATCATCTAAATCATTCTAATATATTGCTTTCTTCTCTTTAATAAAAATAGTGATAAGCAGTAAGTAACACAATGTACATGATGCATCCTGAGTCAAATGTTCATGGTAACACTGAAAGTGAATTCTAGATCAATTTGAACAGTATAGATATTAATTCTGTGTGGATAACTTGGTTACATGAACAGAACATTCTTTATATCCCCATGAAAAACAAATTATCTCTGGTATGATATTACAGGTGAAACAAACTTCAAACTGTATATTCAAATAGAATTCTCACATAGTAAATTATCCATGTTTAATTATTATTTGACAATGGACTTCAACTAAACTGTACCCATTCGCTTCTATGATCAGATAACTAACTGAAACTGAGAATAGTTGTGTATTTTCTCAGAATGCTCTGAATATTCTAGGTGCTCTCTTTTGGCTCATGAAGTAAGCATTTATGGTCTATCATCAAGACCATAAGTATCACCACTTGCAGTGTGATCATCTACCATGACTCTTCCTAAATAGCTATACTCACTTGTACTACTTTAGATACCATTAACCATTCTATTTATAAAAATAGAGCACTATTTGCATTCATTGTCTTCCATTAGATTCTGCTTAAAAATACATCTATTCCCATTTATTTAGTCCTTTTATGGAGTAAGGATAAATAATAGAAATATGTGGGACTAGTGTTTCTTGTAGATAGTCTCTTACCATGTTTAATGGAGTCTGTCTTTCTAACCTTGCACTGCTAACCGTTTGCTGGATCTTTCCTTTCCCTCCCTCCCTCCCTCCCTCCCTCCCTCCCTCCCTCCCTCCCTCCCTCTTTCTCTCCCTTCCTCCCTCCCTCCCTCTCTCTCTCTCTCTCCCTCCCTCACTCACTCACTCTCTCTCTGTCTCTCTCTCTTTCTCTCCTCTCTCTGCTCTCTATCTCTGCACATCTCTCTTTCTCCTCCATCAGTCTCTAATGTATTGTATTTAATATCGTTTTTCTCACAAAGTTTTTTGACTATTTTACAGAAATATATTCCTTGCCAAGAATGTTATTGTTACCCATGAAAGATATTTAAATGTTACGTTACAATAAAATACCCATGTATTTTTGTACCAACTCTTTCAAATATCTACATAGTAATAAGAAGTCACATTTCCTCTCTTTACTATTTTTATTACTACAATGTATCCTGAGTCCAAAATATTAAATTACAGATATAAAAATATTAGACAATATAAATAGCATTTCTGTGATTTACTGGTATTTAGCATTTCCACGTGAAGTTGGCAATAGATTACTTATAATCACATACATAGCATATTGATGTTATTATTCCTATGAACATACTATGCAGCTATATCTTTTCTGCTCTAACATTTACAGAGAGATGAATTGTTACATATGCTTTTGTTTACCAAGTTGTGATTTTTTTTGTAGCTATTGTTGTGCTGTATGTAGCACTGAGGAGGCAGAGGAAGAAAGATACCCTTATGACTTCTAAAGAAGACATCAGAGACAATGTCATCCATTATGATGATGAAGGTGGTGGAGAGGAAGACACTCAGGCCTTTGACATTGGGGCTCTGAGAAATCCCAAGGTGATTGAAGAGAACAAAATTCGCAGGGATATAAAACCTGACTCCCTCTGTTTACCTCGTCAGAG
Source organism: Mastomys coucha (assembly GCF_008632895.1). NCBI lineage: Eukaryota > Metazoa > Chordata > Mammalia > Rodentia > Muridae > Mastomys > Mastomys coucha. The sequence goes on from NW_022196914.1 coordinate 17,382,404, forward strand.
ACCACAAGTGGAAGACAACACAGACATAAGGGATTTTATTCATCGAAGGCTACAGGAAAATGATGCAGATCCAGCTGCTCCGCCATATGATTCCTTGGCCACTTATGCTTATGAGGGGAATGGGTCAGTGGCAGAGTCACTCAGCTCCATAGACTCTCTCACTACAGAAGCTGACCAGGACTATGATTATCTATCAGACTGGGGACCCCGCTTTAAGGTCTTGGCAGACATGTTTGGAGAAGAAGAGAGTTACAACCCCGACAATGTTACCTAAGGGAGAAGGAAAGGCTGATACACATATAGAGGAGAAAGTTTTGACAAAAGTAAAACACAAACAGACACACACACACACACACACACACACACACACACACACACACACACATACAAACACACTTCCAGATTTTGCAGGACAAGACTTTTTTGATTATCCAGTTTCTAACAAGTTGCTCTATTTATCATGTCATTTTGGTTCATTCTGTAGACACAAGGTAAATCCTATAATATGTACTCGCTTTTGTTTTGTTTTGGTTTGTTTTGTTATTTCAGAAACACACTGAGATGAGCTCAGGCCTATTAAATGCAATTCACTAACATGACAACCTAGAATGAAGATAGCTGTGTAGCGTCACAGTGGAAGAGTGTGTGATTTTTCTTAATTCCACTAAAGTGCCTATTGAAACTCTTCTCATTATAGTGGTGTTCATAACACTCTGCTGTGATAGCTTGGCAGGAGTCAGAAATAAGGAGGAACAAAGCAAAGAGTGTCTCTATGTCAAGGAGCAATAGTGACATGCTGACTCTCATTTCTTTTAAGAATAGAGAATGCTTCCCACACTCCATCATCTTATATGGCAAAGCTTTTCCTTTTGTAAGTTGTAAACTGAAACAAAAATGCTTCTCCTATCTTTCAGAAGCTGGAACAAATGAGACATTATTAAATTCAATATGTAAGTTATGAATTCTAAGAGCAATGCTTAAGTCATAGCATTAGTTAATGTAAAAGTTGTTAATTAAGCTGTTAGTTTTTCCAAAAAAAAAAAAGCCCAACAAATAAAATTATACAGAAGGAAATAAAAATAATCCCTCTTTATAAAGAGAGGCCTCAGGGCTCAAATTCCAACATCAAATAAATATTGATTTGTTTAATTCTATACTGGTATGTTGACATTGGTTTTAACAAGTCATTAAATCAGTTAAGATTTCAGTCATAGATAAAATTTCAGCTTGTGTTTCTCCTGAAATTTCTGAAAGGAAATATATGATTAATGTAAACATGAGTAAACTTCAACATTGTAATACTCAGAGTTTCTGTCTAGTGGTTCTTTGATGAATGATTCAAACAAAATGCCTATCAAATACTGTAATTTATAACAAGTTTATATGTTTATTCTATACTATTGAGCAAATAAGTCAGGGACCTCAAAAATAAAACCAATGACTAAATCCCAAAGGGAGCAAAAGTTTAATGCCAGGCAGCTGATTCCCTTTCTCTAGGGATGTGGATTTGAACGTTGTGAACTCAGTTATTATATCAGCCCAGAGTCACCTCGTCATTATCTCATTTACAAATATCCTCATGTAAATTACTTCTTATAACTCTGCAGATAAAAAATCTCCAGTTTATGGAAATATCTAAGTAATGATAGAGTTTGTGACTATATTTGTAATAAACATAGTTCAAAACAGTTCCATATAGATAATACATTGTCTAAATATTCACAGGATACAACAGATGCAAATTTACCATAAAGTAACATCTATTCTTAACAATGCATTTGGAATAACTGACAATTTCTACTTATGAATACGTTGGAAAAAATTAAAGATAAAGAGCTGTGTATCACATATGGCTATTATCTAGTTTTATGATAAATTTCTATGAATATCATTATTATTTGTGAGGTTATGAAGATAAAAACTCACACACTATGGAATCGAAGAAATTTACAAAATTAGACAAGTTAATTTTAGGCACATTCTAAAATGCATATTTTAAATTATATATGGTGTAGAAATATGCCCCCTTATTTCTGTGTTCACCAATTTTTAGACTCTCTTTCTTTCCTTAGGAACGGGAGATTTAACTTTTGTTTTCAGTCAGCACTCCATACCTCTCATTTCAATTTTCATGTAATAAACAAATGTATTCAGTATTTTACATTTCAGAAAAATGTTTTATAGATCTTATAATTGGCATGCTAGAGAAGAAAAAAGGTAATATGACTTGTTTCTTGAAGACCACACCTTATTAAGACCTTGTCAAAGACTATTACACTTTGTATGTTGACTGGAAATAAAGTGGCCTTCTCATGAAGTTGCTAGCAGAAGCCATGATGATCTGAAAATTTGAGAGACAGATGATTTCAAACCACATAACTAAGAAGGTAGTAAAATATGCAATGTATGGCTCTTAGTTCTCATCATACTCATAACTTTGTAACTTCCTACATTACTTCATTAGCTCAAAACAAATGATCACAGACAAAGTGAGCAGCAACAGCTTATTTCCCCAGCTCTGATAGCAGGTTTCCTCTGACCATCGTCTCCTGGTCATGGAGAAGATCGCCTTTTCTTTCCCACATGGTTTCATCTCTGTGCTTGTTTCTGTTTCTCTTCTTACAAGGGTACTCTTTATATTAGAGCAGCATCTACTCACAGGTCCTCTGTTTGCCTTGTTTAATAATAACGGCCTTACCACCAAATCCTATTTGGGTTGGTACTACAGCATGTGGATTCATGCAATCCCAGTCTGACGATATTAACAATGTTTATTTTCTAAATAGCATTTTATTTACAACAACCAATGAAAGAAACACAAAAAACAAGTAGAATGATAAAAATAATATATGACGTGGCAAGAAGATCCTTTGGTGCTTATAATTTGAGGAACTATGATATCTTTTAGGCTACTGGAAGAACTAAGCCCAGTATTTCAATACCTGTAATACCTTGGGATGTTTTTCATTCAAAAAACAGGTGTTGACCGTCATTCAAGCATTAAGCAATATAAAAATGTTAAAAATTTGTATGAATGATTTTAGCTATATACAAACAGCAATTTTGTTATTGGCATGCATGTCTATCTTTATAGAGCTACATATGTACATATATATAACTTATATGTTGCTTTCAATGCTACTCAAAGAAGTGTATAGTCAGCATCCAAAAGTGAAGCAGTGTTGATTGATGTACTAGAAATAATCTGTGTGTTTTGAACCATTCCCCTCTTTTGACTCTAAAGTCCTATCAATCAAATTCCTTGGCTTTCATTCTTTTATTTTCTTTAGTAAAACCAGTTTCCTATATTCATTGTTGTGTACAATTAATCAGAAATTTTCTTGTCATTAAATTACAGTAATGTTTGAAGTAACTCAAATAGCTTACCTACAGACTATGCTAATTTTAAAATGCAAGATAAATATGTCATAGTACATAATTTTTTGAATCATGTAAGTATTTGATTGATCATTCATCAAAACTCACTAGTTCTACTTAGAAAACCACACATTTTTAATCAATATACCTGAAAATTCTGTGAAATCAAGAAATGAAAAAGGGTACAGGAAGAGAGAAAAAGGATCCTGAAATACATGAATACAGATATTATGTGAGGATGTTCTCATTCCTTAGATATTATGCTAAAAAGTCTACACCTGTAGAAAATCTGGGGTTGGTTTGCAACATCTTGGTGTAGCAGTTAATTTGCACAAGCTCCGGGTTCCCTCCCAGGGCCACAAATACCGAAAAAATGATAATAATAATGGTGATAATAATAAACAATATCCTAAAGCAGATGTAAATATGAAAACATGCTATTTCAGTAGATCCCTGACTAAACCTATTTCTAATGACAGAAGTGTTTTAAATTAGTAACCGCATTATGTTACTAGCAAAATGACTGATTGTATGACAGAATATTATTTACATAAGATCCTTTGTTTAATCATTTTTCTCCTTAGCCTCTAAAATGTGCTAGTTTGGCTAGCTGTCCAAAAACTTATTTAGAACAATTGTTTCCTCAATACACTAAAATCATTTTGAGGGAATGAAAAATTGCTCAGCTTTAAAAGAACCTGCTGCTCTTCAAGTGTATCTGTGTTCATTCCCAGAACTCACATCAAAATGGCTCAGAGCTGTCATTAAGTCCCATACCAGGGGATTTGATACCCACTTCTGAGGTTAAAAGACACCTGGGTGGATAGACATATCCAGATATCTGCACATGGATAAAGATATATGCATATGATTAAAAGTTTAAAAAATTATTTGGAAAAGTTTATTTTCTCTCAAGTTCTATCATCAACTCACTAGTGAACGAGAAAGATGCTTGTATCCATCATTAATCAAAGGGCACATGGTATTGTGTATGGGACTATTAATCATTTTCCTACTCTCAGTGTTAAGAAGTTTCATGTTAAGTCAGAATGCATCTTTTGTCATTCTCATAATTCAATAATTGTTCACCCTTTTAGTATGGAGGCTTGGTACTCTGTGAACTTTATCTTTACTCTTTCTGGTAGACTTTGTGTTTTGTCCTTTTTGTAATTTTAATTCTTGGGTATTTTTTTTACATATTCTATGTTTAATAGTAAATTGTGTTGTCTTTTTAATTTAATTTATATGTATATATTATCCATTTTGTGATGATCCTATCATCTATATCTTTTAGGTATAATCATCTTCATAGGAATTTTCCTGCATATTTTGTTATGACTCTGTTCTGTTTGTTTTTGTTCTATTTTGATATCTAGACCATATGAGTTTTGTTTTGAGTTTCTTATTGTTTTAATTCTAGCTCCTTATACAATTTTATGTTCATTTTTCTCTCTAATTTGAATCAGCAAAGAGGGTAGGAAAAGGAATCATATTATGTTAGATTTCCCTTGAAACATGCCTTCAGCATCATCCCTTATTCCAATTTTGTGCTATGCTCAAAATATCTAGGTTCTGAAATATTTGTGTTCCCTGTGAGAGTCTGAGCTAATAGACTGGAGGCTTCTCTGCTTCAACATGTGAAAACTCACTGTCTATGTTCACGTTCATCTCATGAGTGGACCATTAGCTCTCTGTTCATATACTGCAAATGTCTGAGTCTTCTATGTAATATGTGACACTTGGCTTAGTGTCATCATAAAATCATTGACACACACATCCATGTATATGTAATATGTAATTGTATAAAGCACTGTTTTATAAAACACATTTCTTTATCAATTAAACTGTTATCATGTAGTTTACCACAAAAGAGAGGTACAAACAAATATAAACAAATCTGAAAATATTCTGATTTTTCTGACCTTTCTGACAAACACACTTTCTGTTGTATTAAAACAACCACACTAAACAATTTGTTCCTGTTTATCTATGTATGCATAATACATATGTGACTGACTACATGTAAGCTGATATTTAGTCTTGTGAAATACCACTGAATTTCTTCATTGATTTTTCTCACAATTTCTAGTGTCATGGGTTTTATGGCAATCAATTTGATTGGTAAGTTTATTAAAAGTTCTTGAAATTATCTAGGATTTTAAGTTTATTCTCATCTGTATAGCTTTATTAAAAGTGAAGAACTATGGTTCAAAAATCCCAAACACTTGAATAAAACTGAGAAAGAATGAACAAGAGATAAAATCTGTTTTAGCGTGCAGACATAAATAAATATAATTTCAATATCTGTTCTGCGACTCTTCACATGATTATCTTCTATATTTTAGGCTAGTATTGCTATGCTATGCTTACAAATGAAGTTATCATGAGACTCTGATATTTCTTTTTTTTTTTCTTTATTTATATGCGAATTTCTCCATTCCCAGTTTCCCCTCCAAAAAACA
>NW_022196914.1:17389806-17424179 GCF_008632895.1 Mastomys coucha
TGCCTATTTGCTCGAGGTTCTTCCCCACTTTCTCTTCTATTAGTTTTAATGTATCTGGTTTGAGGTGGGAGACTCTGATATTTCTGGATATTTCAGCTCACCATTGTACATCTTTTTTAAGAAAAATAACCAACACACCATTGATTTTGTTGTTGATATTTTACATAATATTTGAAGTGTGAAATACACAGTTGAGGAAAACGTAGTTGTAAAGTTTACATCTCTTTGTTACCAGTTTGGGTATTAGCAAGTATATAAAACAAAGAATGTTTCAAACATCTAACTCTGGCTTAAACTTTGCAAACATTCTTAGCTTGATTACATTAATTTCTCAGTTTCAACCCCCACAAGTCCAGCTTTATCAGAGGCCCCACCTTCACTAAACATGCAATTTTTAAATGCAGTTTCCTCTCTCATATTCTTCCCTGACAGTCATCACTAAAGAACATGTGAGGTGCTGCTGAACACTTGTGTATGTAGTTTCAAAATGATGTAAGACGATGATTTTTTCTTCAATTTCTGCTCTTTCCTTATATCAACGTGAGGGATATGGTGCCTAAATTACTCTCAATGTAAAATGCCTACAGTATCTTGATAAGACAAATGTTGCTGAATCGATTTTGTACAGGAGTAAATGCAGCTTGGTCTCATTAGGTAGCACAGAAAATAAGACATACTTAGCAAGTCGTCTAGCCAGGAACCTAGCAGACTTGTGAAGTGCACACTGCAGACTCCTATCTGAGTCAGTTAAACCTGCTGCACAAACTGAAGTCCATTCCTCTTGAAGTTCACTAGTAACTCCATAATTGAGAGCCTCAGTGCTCTGACTTTCATCTTTCTGTGATTCATATAGAATTTCAGCAGTCTCCCCTCTCATCTCCCAAGTCCTGCTTTGACTTATAGTTTCACTTGATTTTTTTTCCCATCTCTGAGACTTCCATACTTCACACACCAATATAAGTCCCACATTAGAGGTTGCAATTCTATTTTCTTTTATCATCAACAGTTGTTAATCTCTCTCATCGTTTTTTTTCCAATTCTGTCAATAGTATTGAGAACATTTGTTTTTGCTTTGTTACTTTTATTGAAAAGTACCTTTTTTTCATGTAATATATCCTGATTAAGAATTCCTCTCCTTTTGTGCTTCCTAATTCCTCTATATCTCCCCTCCCATCCAGATTCACTTCATTTCAGTCTCTTGTTGTAAATCAAGCAGGCATTTAAGGTATAATAATAAAACAAGATAAAATAAGATAAAACAAAAACTAGCACATCAGAGTTGGACAAGACAAACAAACTGAACAACAACAACACAACAAAAAGACCAAGAGAAGGGACAAGAATCAGAGACCTGCTAGTTAGCACACTCAAAAATTTTTTAACACCACAAAATTGCAAGCCATAATATATATTATAGAGTTTGGTGCAGACCCATACAATCACTGAACATTCTGCCTAAGCCTCTACGATCTAAAGTGAGCTTTGGTCATAGTGATTTAGAAGGACTTGTTTTCTAGGTTCCCCTTTTTCCTGTGGCTCATACACTCCTTATATGTCCTCTTTTCCAAATTCCTTGAATTCTGAGAGGAGAGACATATTTCTAATTAAGGTCTGAGTGTTCCAAGGTTTCTCATTCTCTGCATAATGTCTGGCTGCAGGTCTCTATATTTATTACATCTGATTCAGGAAGAAGCTTCTCTGTTGATTGCTGAACAAGACACTAATCTACAAGTATAACAGAAGGTCATTAGAAGTCATTTTCTTGCTATTTGTTTTAATCATTAATATTTGGTTTTAACCTAAGTCTCCTGACTACTTGGCTTAAGTCAAATCAGATATTGGTTAATTACTCTCAGAAGTTCTGTGCCATGGCTTCCCTAATATTTTGCAAGGAGAACAACATTGTAAATCAAACATATTTTGTCTGAATTGGTGATTTGTATATCTCTTTTGGTTTCTGCAAAGTATCTTCCTATACCAAAGATAATAGAATGTATATGTCAAGACTCTATGTATACACCATCTCAGATTCTCCATGTTCAATGAATTGTATATGTGTAGCTTTTAGCAGTGAGATCTCTCAGTTTCTGGAGAGCTATCCATAGTCTTGGCAAGAGCCTGCATTGTTTGAAGATTCACATGTGCCCATTTTGACCAGCAGCTCAATTAAATATAAACCATTCCCAATTAAAAAAAAAGCCTCATTTGGTGACAAGAGATGGCCAGTTGGAACTCTGACTCCCCCATCATTTGGAGATTTCATTTTGATTGCCTTTATATGTGTACATAACTAAGGAAGGTACTCTTGTATTTGGTTTACACAGGATATATCAAACTTCCCATAATTTTAGCTGTCTATAAGGATATTCTTTTCCTCATCTCCCTCTCTTCACTTGACCCACTTGATCCTCCTGACTCATACCCCATTTCCATCTACAGCTATATATTCTATTTCCCTTTCTAGGGAGATCTGCGCCCCCCCCCTCAGCCCCAGCACCTTACTCTATTCCTAACCTCTATGGTTCTTTGTATTGTAGCTTGGATATCATCAACTTTAAAAACAAAGCTAATATCCAACTATAAACAAATACAACTACTATAATTGTTTTGTTTGATTTTTTCCCCTGGGTTTGAGACAAACGGAATGAAGTTTTCTTCGAGTTCCCTCCACTGACCTGTAAATTAACCTGTTTTAATCATTTCCTAAATTCACATGTATATTTGCTTTTATGTAACCTACACATGCCATGAGAAATATATGAAAATAAACCCATATAAGTTTCTCATTTTTTTTATTTCAAAGTCAATACGTTTAATTTTCTGGGATCCTCTTTCTATACTTTGTATTTTGCTTTTTTTTCTGTGCTCTGAAGTAGTTCTTTTCCCCTCTTCACTTCACTTTTCTTCATGTCCTCCTTTCAGCCTTTCTCTCCCTCTAACATTTTCCTTCTGCCCCTCCTCCAGTCCTCTTTTCTTCATTGTCTTCCCCCATCCTTCCTTTTTCCTCTTCCCTGTTCAGATATTCCCTTCATAATTATTATACTTCCACTAAAAAATTTAGAATCATTGTTGACTATGTTACTGCAGTGTTGTTAATTTCTTTAAATAATTAATGAAAATATTATGAAAATGACACAGAAAATACTTATATGTAGATTACAAAACCAACTTCTCAGATGACAAATTATGTCATCATGACACATTTTTCATAGTTACTGGATAGCATGAATGCATTTCAAATAAAATTCATGAATATTTTTATTTTTTTATTTTTATAGAATGTGCTTTTATTATTCCAAGATCACTTCCACAGTACGTAGTATGTACACATACATGCAGCTTACTCAGATTCTTTCAGACTTCTCAAAAATTTTGCTTGTTTGTATGATTGTTTTCTGAAATAAGATTTATTATTCAACACTCACTGTTCTTCACCAAACAAAAATAAAAAGTCAGGATATACTTTATAGCTCTCATTAATCAAGGAAGGTTAGTTTCTTACCCAGGAATTTGTACAGAAATATGTTACAATAAGAATTAGAGCCAGGCGGTGGTGGCACACGCCTTTAATCCCAGCACTTGTGAGGCAGAGGCAGGCGGATTTGGGAGTTCGAGGCCAGCCTGGTCTACAGAGTGAGTTTCCAGGACAGCCAAGGCTACTCAGAGAAACCCTGTCTCGAAAAAAACAAAAAACAAAAAACAAAAAACAAAACAAAAAAATTAGTATAAAGGTTTATTGGAAACATTATGTAGCTCAAGTACCTTGACTGATTCATTCAATTACTTGACTTAATAAAATTGTACACACTTAAAAAAAAGAATGTCATTTCTTAGGCCTGTGGTTGCTATTTTCTTGACAGTTTTGCAATAACAGATGATTTGCTGGTTGGTTACATCTCCTTCACATTGTGTTTATGTGAAATTTTTCTTATGATTTTCCATAAAATACCTTCTTTGGAAAGAGAGTTATGAAGATAACATGCCTCATACACCAAATCAATCAGAGGTACCTTAGTCTAATTACTCATGACTCTGACTTCTGCCTGAGGAATATAGACAGCTACTTCCCTGTCAATTAAATATCCCCTTCAAACATACTGCACAATCATTCTATATTGTCCATATTGATGAAGTACAGAGTGATATTTCATGTACTAAGAGAAGATAATTGACAGCAACTGCATTTAGGTTATTCATGAGCGAGGTATCTATTCTGCATTAATGCTTGTTCATTTATGTTGATCTAGATTCATATGTTTGGATTATCATACTATTTTAAGGTGAATGTATGTGTGTGTTTTTATGCACATGTCTCTGTATTTACTTGTAAACCTTTGTGCTCATGTAGAGACTAAAAGTAATCTTTGGGTTTCTTCTTCAACTGTTCTCAACTTTATGTTTTGAGAGGATTAATTAACCAAAATTTGTTAACTTGCATAGGCTGGTTAACAGTGATCTCCAGGAATTGGTTTGTCTCCACCTTCACACCGTTCTGGGATGGCAAGAACTCCACCAAGCAAGTGTCTGACCCACGGAGCCATATCTCCTGCCCCTATTTTTTTTGTTTTTGTTTTTTTTTTTCTTGTTTGTTTGTTTTTCATTTATAAAACTTCCTTGGGATTTTATGGCCATTCATGAAAATTTATTTCAATTTTTTGAGGTTTGTTTTTAAAATGTGTTTTGAATTATACTTTGTACTATGTTACTATGATGATCTCTGTTCACATTCATATTTATTCTTGTATTGCTTGTATTGCATCATTTTTCCAAAAGCCTTTATTTCATCCTATGGGAAAGTGATGTGTCAACATTTAATTATTCTTGATACTGAAGTGTTCTGGTGTCTCTCTGATGTCTAGACATGGGACAATATTTGTCTATGTCTCTTTCACTTATATGACTTCTCTAAGTCAAAGAAACTTATCTTCCATCATCTTTAGTTAAATCAAGCAATTGTAGGCACATATTTAGTAATTCTTATGCCATAGAACCATGTAAAATGCTAGTGCCTTGATTAGTCAGAGAAGGTATTCCTTTCCAGTGTTGTTTGCTGTAACAATCTTGCAAAGATAATTTGATTCATTTGTGTTCACAGTGAAAATGTCTTTGCCATTTACCAATCTTGATTATTTTCTCTCTTAAGGACATTTTTATTTCTTTTAATAAAGTTAATATTTATGTTAAGAGAACCCTAAAGTCGTAGTATATAAAATACTGCTTAGCCAAAATTATATTTCCAACAGTATAATTTTACTTCTTCAGAAAGTCCTCAGTACTTTTATATATTGTATGTACCTACCCTGGATTGGGAAACATGAATTTGTTTACTGTCTTCATATTTTCTCTCCTATAATATCATAAAAAAAGAATTATAGAGGGTAAGGTATTTAGACTTTGACTCTTTCATTGAGCAATTTGAATTTCAGTCTCATACATGATTTTATCAGTGTGATAATATATCCAGTTTATAAGGAATCTCATTGCATTGTATAGATTTCCCACAGTCTATTTCTCTATTGAAAGATGTCCTGGAAGCTTCAAGCTTTTGTTGATTTTGAGTAATAAAGCATCTATCATTGCATGCTCAGGTCTTGTGTCAACATGGTCTTAAATCTTTAAGGCAAACTAGTGAGAAGTTCCATGGCAGGATTTTACTACTGAAATGAGTGACTGTAGCATGTTTTTCTTTCCCAATATTGAGAGCTTTTATGCTCTTAACAGTATGGACATTTCCCACTTGCTTGTGGTATTGCTTGTTATAATGGGAATGGAATAGTAGCCTGTATATTTTAAATATTTTTTCATGAAAAATAATGCTCAGAATACATTCATATTATTACATATCTTGTCCTGTTTATAATCAGCTTTTTTGAGATATTTGGTCATTTCTCATTCTGTATATTTTAATATTTTATTTTTATTTTACTTTTATTTTTTTTGTAAAGATTTATTTATTATTATAAATAAGTACACTGTAGCTGTCTTCAGACTCACCAGAAGAGGGCATCAGATATTATTACGCGTGATTTTGAGCCCCCGTGTGGTTGCTGGAATTTGGACTTAGGACCTTCGGAAAAGCTGTCGGTGCTCTTACCTGCTGAGCCATCTCACCAGCCCCAATATTTTATTTTTTATTATTTAATTTTAGGAGTTGTGTATTTGAGTGAAAATTCTTGGATAGATACATGCTTTGAATATGGGCTTACCAGTATAAACTGAAAAAAATGCCTTTAATATGTTAGATGGTTTTCATTTTAATCGAACAAATATGAATCTTCTATTGTCACACTTTTTTTTACTTTATTTTCTTATTAAATTAATTTATTTATTACACTCCATATTTTATACCCTGTCCCCCGTCCTCCCTCTAACTGGTCCACACCCCATACCTACTCCCCACCCCCTGTCTCCACGTGGATGCCCTGTACCCCCCCCACACCTGACCTTTAAACTCCCTGGGGCCTCCCCTCTTTTGGGGGTTAGGCACATCATATCTGAATGAACATAGACCCAGCAGTCCTCTACTGTATGTGTGTTGGGGGGTCTCATATCAGCTGGTGTATGCTGTCTGTTTGGTGATGCAGTGTTTGAGAGGTCTCGGGAGTCTAGATCAATTGAGACTGCTGGTCCTCCTAAAGGATCGCCCTTCTCTTCAGCTTCTTTCAGTCTTCCATAATTCAACAGGGCCAGCTGCTTCTGTCTATTGATTGGGAGCAAGTATCTGCATCTGACTCTTTCAACTGCTTGGTGGATCTTTCAGAGGGTAGTCATGATAGGTCCCTTTTTGTGAGCGCTCCATAGCCTCAGTAATTGTCAGGCCTTGGGGCCTCCCCTTGAGCTGGACCCCACTTTGGGCCTGTCACTGGACCTTCTTTTCCTCAGGCTCCTCTCCATTTCCATCCCTGTAGTTCTTTCAGACAGGAGCAATTATGGGTCAGAGATGTGACTGTAGGATGGCAACCCCATCCCTCACTTGATGCCCTGACTTCCTGATGGAGGTGGGCTCTATAAGTTTCCTCTCTCTCCTGTAGAGTATTTCCTCTCAGGAATCCCTTTGATTCCAGAGAGTCTCTTACCTCCCAGGTCTCTGGTGCATTCTGGAGGGTCCCCCTCAACCTATTTCCTGAGGTTGCCTGTTACCATTCTTTCTGCTGGCTCTCAGGGCTTCAGTCCTTTTCCCTCACCCAATACCTGATCAGGTTCCCCTTTCCCCTGTCCATTTTCCCTCCCTACATCAAATCCACTATAAATAGATTCGTTTGACTTCTAAGTATTTAATTTATTTATATAAGTATACCGTAGAAGGTAGAAGGCCCTGTATTGTTTTGAAAACAGTGTCAGGATGTTAGATCCTCCCTTGAGAGTTGTAGTTACATGTGTTTGCAAGCTTCATGATGAAGGTGCACAAAACCAAATTCAGGTTCTCCGCAAGAATACCAAATAATCTTACTAGCTGATTGATCTCAACAGGCTCATAATTTTAATTTTAATTTACTACTTATGGTGTTTTTCCATAAAGTTTGTATCAAATATGTTATAATGGGTGAGGGGAGCTGCTTCATTTCATCTTTACTGGAGGGTTCATTGGCAGTATTCCTATAAACTCCTTTCTGCCTACTCTGTGCAAGCCCATTGCGTCTCTGTTTATTTTTTATACTTCAATGTTTTACAAGTCATCCAAAATTTTTACTTCATAGAAATTTTGGAAAACCTTATGAGGTTGAGAAAGTAATATTCTTAAATGTTTATCTGAATAGTACTTGATTCATAAATGTGGTGAGAAAAAGATTAAGATTTCATAAATATTAAATATTTTCATCCATAATCATAAACAACTCAATTACTGTTACAGTCATTACTTTTTATAATTTTTTAGCAATATTATGTATAAGAATTTTTGTTTGTTTAAATTAGTAGTTATTAAATTTAATGTTCTTTTGTAGGTATCATAAATTCTTCATCTTATTCTAAATGATATACGATAATATAAAGTAAAACAATTGATTTTTATTTTAAATGGCTTTGTATCTTGTAATGTTACTGTGTTTTTTTGCCATTTTAAGGGAAACTTGTAGGCTCTTTGAGCTCTGCATTCATGTCATATTAAACTGTAGACATTTCTTTCATTTGTAATATATATATTGATGTTATTTTTTCTTGAGCTATGAAAATTTTCATTATGATAACAATAATGAAAGCAGGAATACTCACGATGTTTCTAAATTTGATAATGTCAGAGTATTCTTACTCATTAAATTGGATTTTTAAAAACTAAAATATAATTTAAAAGACCCATTTGCTTCCATGTTCAGAAATTTGTGATTTAAAAGAAGTATTGTCCCAATTTTTCAATTTTCCTTTATTTCAAATTTATGACCTACTTATATTTTAAATCCTAATGATATTTTAAACCAATGTATTATTGAATAGTACAACATTTTAGAATGGGAAGAGGCATCACAGCTTTTCATGTTATTTTTGTCCATTTTCATGGAAGACACTGATCAGTTCTGCTTTGATACTACAAATTACAAAATATGTTAACAACCCAGCTAATTCAATTAGAAGGACACAAAATTCTAAAAAGACATTATCTAGAACTTAATTTTTCTTATTCTGGAAATGATCTTATAGTATCAAATTAGTTATACTTAAAGCATTGTTATCAATACAGTGCTACAAGCAGACATGTTTCTTTTACTGATGAAAGTTTACTGGTTACAAATCTAATTAAACAAGTACCTATCAGAGTATCTTTATGTCATGTGTGAGTTTGTTAATGTCTTCCCAAGAAAGGATCCATTTATGTTTAAATCAAATAGTGTGTGGACATAGTTTCTCACTGTATCCACAGTTTATTGACTGTCATTTGGGTGTTTAGAATGATCTTCTTGTCTTATTCAGTTTCTTGGCTGCTCCTTTCTGTAATTGGGCTTCATTTCTTGGTAAATACTGTCAGACTTTTGTCATTTTTAAAATATGTCTTCCATTATCTGCTAATTATTTTCATTCATTTATCTCTTTCTGTTACTTATTTTCAGGTTCATTTATTTATGGCTTAACTACTGGTTTTAGAAACACTCTTTAGGCTTTTGTTTGTTATCTGTTGGTTTTTTGATTTGTTTTATTTTTAGGTATAACAACCTTAGTGTATGTACTAGTTGTAGATACTTCCCTAAAGTGAATTCACTGCAACACTAAAAATGGAAATGGTGCATTTTACCTATAATTTAGTCAAAACATATTTCATGTCTCTGAAAAGTTTCTTTAATTGTTTCATGTTTTTAAAAAAGCTTTTGTAAAATTCATTAAAATTTGAGGAAATATTCAATTACTTTTCATATGTAATTTCTGTTTTTAAGCTCATTGTAAATAGAGAACACAAATTATAATATTTATATAATATAACATGCATTTATAACTAAGAATGTGCTTTCCCTCTCATGGTGTCTCACCATGACCTGGTTTTGTTGTTGTTGGTTGTTTTGATGTGCACAGTACTGATTTTGGATGGAGGACTTCCTAAATGTCAGTCAGTTAAAAGTAATGATTAGTCTCCATGTCTTCAATGATTCTCTGCCTATCTACTTTACCATTTTATTACAAAAAGAAGCCAAAATCAGTTCATAAGTAGTGGAGTTTTTTACTTTTGAAGTCTTGGTAAGTTAATATTTTCCTTATATCTGAAAAATATATTCATCTTTTCATACATTATCCCCCTTCCCAGTGTCCCCTCCACAAACCTCCTATTCTCTCCCCCTACTTCTTGCCTCTATGAAGGTGCTCCCTCACCTACCCACCTACACCTGCCTCAGTGCCCTAGCCTTCCCCTATGCTGGGTCATCAAGTCTCCACAGGACCAAGGAGCTCCCCTCCAGCAATCCTCTGTTACATATCCAGCTGGACCCATGGTTCTCCCAATGTGTAACTTTTGGTTGCTAGTTTAGTCCCTGGGATCTTAGTTGGGGACAGGGTCTGGTTGGTTGATATTGTTCTTCCTAAGGGGTTGCAAACTCATTTAGTTCCTTCAGTACTTGCCAACTCCTCCATTGGGGTCCCCACACTCAGTCTGATGTTTGGCTGCATACATCCACATCTGTATTGGTCCAGCTCTGGCACAGCCTCTCAGGGGACAGATATACCAGGCTCCTGTCAGTAAGCACTTCTTGGCATCTGCAATAGTGTCTGGGTTTGGTGTCTGCAGATGGAATGGATCCCTAGGTGGGACAATTTCTAAATGGCCTTCCCTTCAGTCTCTGCTCCATATTTTGTCCCTGCATTATTTTTTTTTGACAAGAGGAATTCTGGGTCATTATTTTTGAGGTGGATGGGTGGCCCTAACCCAAAACTAGGGGCCATGCCTATCTAATGGATATGGTCTCTATAGGTTCTGTCCTGCCTTTGTTGTGTATTTTGGGTGATATCCTTTCTGTTAGTTTCTAGGAACCTCTTGGGTCCCTAGCATCTGGGACTTTCTAGTGGCTACCCTCAGTTCCTTGTCCCCCACTGCTACACACCTCCTTTCAAATTTCTGACACTCTGTACTTCCTGCATCTCTTCCCATATCTGAACCGGACCCCCTTTTTCCCTCCCCCTCATCTCTCCCTCTCAGATCCCTCTCTCCCTCTATCTCCTGAGATTAATTTCCTTCCCCCTCTGAGTAGGACTGTACGAACCACACTTTGGTGTGATATTCCTTCTTGTTGGGTTTCCTATGGTCTGTGAGTTGTATTGTGGGTATTTGGAGCTTTTTTCCCCCTCTAATATCCACTCTTCAGTGAGTACATACCATATGTGTTCTTTTGTGACTATTTTCTAGTTCCATCCACTTGCCTGTGGATTTCATAAATATATTCTTTATTCACTGGAAGTTGTAATGAAATCTCTTTTATAGGTGATTCTTGGGAGAAAGAATTCGGGGAGCAGATCATTTAACCATTTGCTTCTGTGGAAAAGGATTCCTGGCCAAACTGTTCATCACACATATGATTCCATATGACTTGTTGGAGGCATTAATGCCAGCATAGAGCTTCCCACTGTAGGAAAATTGGGCAGCTAGCAAAGAATGGCAAATGTCTCACCAATCCTGGTATGTGTTGAGGGTTCTGATCTCTTTGCAGAAGGGATATGGTAAAGGAGGCATGAATGCCATCCTCTTTGATTGCCTGTCTGAGCTCTTTTAAATCTCCTGCCTGATAAGTATACAGATTACAAGGATTACTTTAAGTGGGATGAACATTAGCTGAGAATATCTGGATATCAGCAGAGTTATGGATATTTCAAAGAGGCTTGTTAGTTGGAAGGAGGAGCTGAGGGAGTGCCAAGCTGTGGAGATGTAGTTTACACAGGAAGGGGCGAGGGTATGGGTTAGATTGGGTCTGGCCAGAGCAACAGGAAGCAATTGTTCTGTGAATATCCTCTATTGCTTTCTCTAAAGCCACTAGGGAAGTCTTTAAACACATTCTTAATCATCAGAATCATCTGCTGGGGGTGGTGCCTTTAAGCATCCTGGTATGCTCAATTTAGAACACATTGGAAAGCAGCAACTATAATGGGCATGATATGGAGGGAAGGTGGCTTCTCTTCCTGGATTTCTCAGCTGTCAGTGATATAAGCAACCTGAGTTCATGTATCAGAGACCTAGGGATCCTACTCTGCCATCTTAGGGGATTCCTCAAGGAACTCTTCCCCAAAGCAGGTAGCTTGTTTGGGGGCAAATTTCTTGCCATGAGTATTTAGAGCCCCCTGATTTGTTTTTATTGGTTGTTGTTGCTGTATTTTTTTCTTGATGTGATGAGTTGTTTCCCATGGAAGATAAAATACAGAAGCCCGTTGGGCAGGAAAGAAAATTTCAGGAGATTTTCAGCATGTGGTGTTTCCTGGATCCCTAAAATCAAACCTTTCTGAAAGTTCAGAAACCAGCAGCCAACCTAGTTGTTTTTAACTGACCACTGTGTCAGGGTGTTTTTGTTTGTTTGATTTTTATAAGTAGAAAGAATATAAGAGATAGAGGCTGTGGCAAAGGCCCAGATGAGCTGTTGGATTCAAACAGAGGGCTAGTATCAGGAGCCATGACAGGACAAGCTAATAATTAGCAGGTGATACTCCTGATATAGTCTGCTTCAAATTAATTCTTGACAGATTTACTCTGTAAGGGAAAGAACATTGTCAATAAGGCAAAAAGGCAACCAATAGATTGGGAAAAGATCTTTACCAATCCTACATCAGATAGAAGGCTAATATACAATATATACAAGGAACTCAAGAAGTTAGACTCCAGAAAACCAAATAACTTATTAAAAATGGGGTATAGAGGTAAACAAAGAATTCTCAACTGAGGAATTCTGAAAGACTGACAAGCATCTAAAGAAATGTTCAACATCCTTATTCATCAAGGAAATACAAATCAAAACAACCCTGAGAGTTCACCTCACACCAGTCAGAATGGCTAAGATAAAAAACCCAGGTGACAGCAGATACTGGCAAGGTTGTGGAGAAAGAGGAACAGTCCTTCATTGCTGGTGGGATTGAAAGCTGGTACAACCACTCTAGAAATCAGTTTGGTGGTTCCTCAGACATAACAATTTTCTACCTGAGGACCCAGCAATGCCACTCCTGGGCACATACCCAGAAGATGCTCCAACATGTAATAAGGGCACATGCTTCACTATGTTCATAGCAGCCTTATTTATAATAGCCAGAAGCTGGAACAACTCAGATATCACTCAACAGAGGGATGTATACAAAAATGTGGTACATTTACATAATGGAATACTACTCAGCTATTAAAAATAATGAATTTATGATAATTCCTAGGCTAATGGATGATCTCTTTATCTTTTTAGAAACACATCAAATAGTGCCTTACGTCTGATCCAACACTAAGACTTAAGTGAAAGAAAAGAAAGGCTGAGGACTGTTTATCTGGCAGGGCTGATAGGTGTCCCCTCTGGGGGAAATCATTCATTTTCATCCTGTACATCCTGTAGCTCTCCTTGAGCCCCAGGTTGGGGTGTTAGCTGTGTCTCCCCTCCCAGTCCCTTAATGGTGTAATCTCCCTCAATGACAACCAGTGGATCCAGAGAGTAAAAGTATTATTGGGGTGAGTGTACAGCATTGTTTCTGGGCCAGGTGCTAGAGAGGCCTCATTTGCATTGAGAGGAATTCCGGGTGCTTGTTGGATATAACTTTATAAGGCAAGAAGAAGTTTCACTGTGTGACCTCTTCCAATGTGGGAAGGGGAGGGGGCTATAGGACTTTATGTACTGTGACATGCAGCCCTTAGACAGCAGAGGGAGTGGTCCAATACTCTCCAAATGAGATTTCCAGTATTGGACTTGACTAGATCCTTCTGTCCTGCTCCTCTTCCTGGTTCCAGCATTTCCCAGCCCCACATTATAGGAAATCACTAGTCTCCATATTGTTTTATGAGTACTGTTAATATTGTGCATTATACCAATGCTTTAACATCTCATTGTCTTTAAACTATTCTTGGATGCAGGTTGAAAATCCAAATATGAATCCTGATTTTAAATATCTGAAGTATAAAATTTTCCAAATATTTTCTTGATTTTGTGTGTATATATAATGTTTTCCTCTCTCTCTCTCTCTCTCTCTCTCTCTCTCTCTCTCTCTCTCTCTCTCTCTCTCTCTGTGTGTGTGTGTGTGTGTGTGTGTGTGTGTGTGTGTGTGTCTGTGAGACTGTGTGTTAATCAGGTGGTCAATATTGAGTGTTATTCTCATCCTCCAATCCTGAAATATTCTCTAGCCTACTCATTGTGACAATGTCTCACAATGAAGCTCACTGACTCAACTAGGATTCCAACCCTAATCAGCTTCAGGGGTTCTTCCATTTCTCACTACACAGTGCTTGGACTATGTGTCCATGGTACTGTGCCCATGTTGGGCTATGGTGCCAGTGATGGAGCACATGTCCTCATGTTTCCTTGGCAGCAGTTTTCTATATGAGCCATCTCTTCCCACAGTTTCAACATATAAAAATATTGGACACATATAAAAATATTTGACATCATGTGATTAGTCAAAGTCAAAATAATACAAACACAGCAAAGATATTATGTAAAATAAAACACATGGAGGTATGAGACATGAATGATATTTATGTTTAGGCTCGACAACATTTAATTTTGCATATTTAAATATTCTTAAAAAGTCTGAACAACTCCAAAATTTGCAACACTTTGGCCTCACAAGACTTTTACTTTTCTGTAAAAAAATTTGTAATCATTCTGTTTCTATTTACCTTTCCTGGTATGTTTCAGATTTAACCAGTGTTCTCTGTGTTTTGAGAAGGTGTTGGGAAGCAGGGAAGTCCTATTCTGCTTAAAATTAGTGTGTCAAGAAGCTTGCCTTAACTCAGGGACTTTCCAGTACATCTAAATGACACCATGGTGTTTATTACCATGACTCTATTCTATCGATGTTTCAGAAACTAATTCGTTAGTTTGTTAGTGTTTTAAGTTTTCATTTCATAGTAATGAATATGCTAGTCTAGTTTGGTTCTATATAACCTATAACATAAGAGTAAAGATAAATAATCAAAGTTGGAAAACAATTTTCTTAAAAGCCCACAATAATGAATACTAGTTAAGAATCCAAAAGTATAAGCAAAAGTAATGAAACTTTCAGTTAAAAAAAGGAAGCATGAAGGAGTCTTTTTTTAATGGTTATATAACACTTATTAGGTTAGATGATACACTTCCTTGAAACTTTACTAATTAGGAAGGTAATGAGAATGTCATAACTTAAAAAAAGGTATGACACTGAAGACACAAATGGGGGGAGTGCAAATTGTCAGATGTTACTAATTATGGCTTATGATGACATTTGTATAAACTTCTTAGGATGGAGGGGAACCAGCAATCAGGATACTATATGTGACCAAAGAATATTTCTAATAAAAAAGAAAAAAAAATCTTGAAACATTGAAAAGGTCATGGAGAAAATAAGTTGACAAAAATGTATTACCTACTCAGTTTAGGAATAGTCCCACAACAAATAAAGAGGTGGAGGGGCAAGGGAGATATCCTCAGAGTTCCCAGGGACTAAAATTCCAAAGAGTACACATGTAGGGACTCATGGCTCCAGCAGCATGTGTATAGCAGAGGATGGCCAAGTCAGTCATCAATGGGAGGAGAGGACCTTGGCCCTCTGAAGGTTTTATGCCCCAGTGTAGGGGAATGTCAGGGCTAGTAAGCAGGAGGGGGTGGGATGGTGAGCAGGGGAAGGGTGGAGGGAACAGGAGGTTGTTTTAGTTTTTGGGTTTTTTTTCTTTCTTTCTTTCTTTCTTTTTTTGGAGGGGAGCCTGGGAAAGGAGATATTGTAAATAAAGAAAACATCTAACAAAAAATATTAAACATAAAAAAAGACTGCTTTGTTGTTCTGCCTCTGAGTAGGTAGGAAAGTCAGATACATGCAAATTGCAATTCTACTGAAGACTGTTGCACTCCTCACAATGCTACATCTTCTTAGAAAGCATTTCTACTATCAGGAGTGTTATACTGCAAATATCTAAGGATTATAATCAATTTTTAAAGTATTGGAAGAAAACTTGACAGAGAAACAATTGCATAGTTTGTAGTTTTATTTTTTTTATTTAGAAGTTAGTGTACACATTAATTGTGAAAACGTAAGCATATACTTTTATTTCTGTAAGAAAATCTTAATGAAAATTTAGCAACAACATGTTAAGTCATGTAAACTCCCATCTCATATTGTTTCACTCAAAACTATATAAAATAAATAATTCTCATTTTAGAATATATATGCATACATATAACCATTTCATTAAAATAGATATCTAAAGTCATATAATTCTTAAGTAATATTTCATAGGGAAAAAGTAAAACAGTAAACTTAACATTAACAAAGTCTCCAAATGCTGTGATGTTCAAAGCAGCATGTCTGCTTGAACACAGAGACACATCTGCTGTCACATCTGCACATTTTTGTCTGAGAGAAATCTAACTTTTAAGTAGACCATGCTGTCCAACGAATTTCACTCTCAAAGGAAATCATTATATCAAAATAAACCTGTCATTATTTATTACAGCCCATATTGTGAATTATGCTACCATTTCTGGAAAAAGAGAAACCTTAAGAAAAGAATTTTCATCAGTGTCTTGGCTGTCAGACTTAAACTTTTTCCTCTCAGATGTGAAAATGGAGAGCTGCTGAGGGATAATTTCCGGTTTCCATGGACTCCAGGGTAATAATTTTCAGAACTGTGACAGAAATCTTTGTTGGACTTTGTTCTGTGATTAAGTTCTGTCTGGAACATTTCTCTGTCTCCTCTTGACATACCTAAGCTAGATAATCTCTGACTTATCTGTAGACTGTTTCATTTTCCACCTAGTAGAGAAGTTGTTTAAAAAATTATCTACTAGATTAATTTTCAATCCCTGTGACACTCAGTCCTTCCAATTCTGTATTTCTACAGAAAATCAAGATTCAACTTTATAGAGTAACTAATAACTCTTGTTTTTTTCCCCCATCCTTCATCTTTTGTGTCTTATCTTGGAAATGGTATTTATATAAATTTTAAAAGTGTCAATGTTACTTTAAAGGTGCAATGATTCCAACATAAGGGAGGGAATTTCATTAATGCATTTTTTGGTTACCTTACTTTTTAAAATATTTTTGCTCCTAAAAACTAATACATAGTTCTACAAATGATGAAGTTGTGCACTGAAGTTTTTACATCAGTAATCTGTTTGCATTCCCCAAAGTGCATTCATAGTTATTCATGTAACATTCTAATAAATATCATAAATTTTGACACATTTATATTTGGAAAATCTATGCTATTTATGGTTGTGTATAGAAGAATAAATAAATTACATTAAAATATATTAGTTACAATTACTAACACATTTTCATGAAGCAATTAATTGATTTATATTTGTTTTATTCATCTTTAGCTACAGAACAGAACTGAGGAATCAACCTTATTTCAAATACAGAATCTCATGATTGCTAACTAGAGCTTCTGCTGTATTTGTTTTGGGATTTATTTGAGATTTTTTTGTCTAGAAAATAAAACTTAATCATTTCACAGTAGTGGAATAAAAACAAGAGGCAGAAACTTCAAGTGTTGAAGAAGACCTTTAGATAAATATTCTAAAATCATTTCTAGTTAATAAATTTTACAATTTTAATTATTGATGGCTTCCATCATTAATTATAGAAAACATTTAGATTCAATAGACATAGGTTTATAAAATATAAGCTGCATATATAAAAATATATAAACCTATATAAAATATATAATAAATCTATATATGGTGAGAATCAAGTACAAAATTATTCTTATGAACTAATTTAAAACATATATTCTTGTCAATTTCACACAGGTGTGATTATCACATCCAATTTAGGAAGCTAGGATGAGAAAATGAGATTGGCCTTTTTCAATATTTTTATTGGTTATTTTGTTTATTTACATTTCAAATGTTATCCCCCTTCCCGGTTTCCTTCCTGAAAAGCCTCCATCCCACCTGTTCACCTCCCTGCCTCCATGAGGATGCTTTCCCACACACACCCACTCCTGCTCCACTGCACTGACATCAGCTTATGCTGGGGTATCAAGCCTTTATTAGACCAAGGGTCTCCCCTCCCTTTGATGCCAGACAAAGCCATCCTCCGCTAAATATGCAGCTGGATCCATGGATACCTCCCATGTTTATTCTTTAGTTAGTGGCTTAGTCCCTGGGAACTCTGGGGGGTCAGATTGTTCTTATGGGTGGTGAACAAATGCATGTTTTCTTAATTGGAATATACTTTTTCATAACTCAAGCTGATAACTTCATAAGCTCCATGTAGCATTATTTTTACCCATGTATTACACCATTTTGTAATTTAAAGTGTCACTCCTGTCATTTGCTTAGTTTTGTGGTGATTTTTAATTCCTAAGTACTCTTTGTTTAACTATTTCCTCTCAGAAAATGTTCCACAAAGCCTCATCTAAACATACTATTTGTTAATAAAATAGGAAGCCATTCTTTGATGAATGAACAATACACTATTCTGTTTAATTATTGTCTTCATGATTCGATCACAGGTGAATAGGTTTGAATATACTGGAAAAGTAGTGGACATTGGCAGTATTAATGAAACAGAAATAGCCTTCAACTATATTTTGAAAAAGGAGACTAATGGATAACATCCTGTAAATGGTTAATAATTTCTCCCTAATTGCATGTCCAAGCACTTTCCTGAGAATTTCTTCTGTAGAGGTTCTGTTGTTCTTACAAATATTTTATTTCAATAAGTGGCAACTTGACTTTTTAAAATGCTGATAGCTTCTGATGGTGAGCTTAAATTAAATAAAATTTCAAGTATGTAGCTATAGAGACAATATTTTGGGTGTTATCAAAGAGAGAATGAATAAGTTCTAAGAATACAAGTTGCCTTGGATCTGATAAATAAAATTATTTTAACACCACATTAAATAAGTTTAAAGTTAAAACGGAGGCAACCTCTGCAATGTCAGGAAGTCATCTTCACATACCTATATCCATAGTCTTCAATCCAGTACTAGACCAATTGTTTCACTGGCAAGCCTGAAAGCTCACTGTATGAAGAGGCTGTGAGAGTTCTTAAGTATCAGGATGTGCTACATTTTTCTTTTTTGTTTCTCTTCTTCAAATGAAGATTCCTAGGATGGCCCTCTAAAAACCACCTAGGACATAAACAACATCTAGAGTTTTACAGCTAAGGTCATTGAGATCTTTCTAACACCTAGAGTTTTGTGAGTGGAACTCTGGGACTCACGGAAAAGTTCACTCACACTGTGACATAGGACCCAGGCAGTGTTGCTGACCAACCTGTTAAAAATGCAGTAAGCTAGAATATTTTAAGGTATTTCTTCCATTACAGCATGATAGGAAAGCCTAGTCTTAGAATGCTCTGGTAACAAGTAATCTGTGAACAGTATGGCTTGCATTCAAAGATAATTGGTATCTGTATAGATATGTATAGATATTATACACTCAAAAATTTTAATTTAAATACAGCATTTTCTCTTTTTTTTACTGTTTTTATTAATTTATCCTCTCATATATTACATCTAACATCAGTGTCTCTTCCTCCCTCACCTATCTATTACCTCAATATTCCCACCACCTCCTTCTTCCCAATACACCCTCCTTTGTTTTCCTTCAGAAAAGGGTGGACCTCCCAGGGATATGAACCAAACATGACATAATAAGTTGCAATAAAATTAGTCCCTTCCCTTATATTAGTTTGGACTAGGCAAGTCAGAACTACAAGCAGACTAAAGCATCAGAAACAGACCCTGCGCTCTCTGTTAGAAGTCCCACAAAAATACCAAGTTAAACAACTGTAACATATATACAGAAGGCCTAGGATAGACACATGCCGGCTCCCTGATTGTCAGTCTCTGGGACCCCTCTTTGTAGAGCTTAGTTGATTCAGTAGGTTTTCTTGTGATATCCTTGACCCCTCTAACTCCCTCAATTCTCTTCCTCCTCTCCATCACTATTTCCCAAGCTCCACCTAATGTTTGGGTGTGGGATTCTGCATCTGTTTCCATCAGGAGCCAAATGAAGCCTCTCTGATGACAATTGCATCAGGCAGCATTCTAGGAGTACAGAAGAACATCATTAGGCATTATTTCCTTGATATTTTCTTTTTTGCCAATCATTAAACTCAGCATTCTCTAAATTGAACCTTTTACTTATTTATTCTTGCTCATTTGTTAGTGCACTTGTAAATATCTTAGAGTAATATAGAACAGAGGAGCAGGAAAACTTTGGAGGGATTTGCACCTCTCAAGAGAAACAAGGTTAAATGATCTATCTTCAAAAATGTCAGTATCAGGCTTCTCCTACTCTGAGTCAAACTATATTTTCTTAACAAATGGTTTTCCCAGGCATTCTTCACCTTGACAGACTCATTGTGCTAGCACCATCTGTCTCCATTTTGAGTGCAGGCACAGAATGGAGTTCACTCTGTACTTTGATGTGCATGTAAAATCACTGTTCAGGAAGACTCACAATGCACTAGTTAGTGATGACTAACTTACTCCTGAAAGTTAAAAGTTTAAGTCCTGATATTACAGTAATAAATGTTACTATTATAATATGTCCAGGCTGGGCCACGGAAGCCCTCAATACTAGTAACTTATTAGTCAAGCTCAGCTACTCATCCTCAATAGGCAAAATGAACTAACAAATAATAATTAAGAAGAGGAGAAAAGAGGTTCAGTGTCACACATCCCAGGTCCACCTTTGTCATCTTAACACTTACATTTAAAGAGAGGACAAGAGAGTTATATAACTAAACAGTTTGGGTCAAGGAGCAGTTCCACCTGTCATGGACTTGGCTTTAGTCTCTCTAGTAAGGTTGTCTGATAAGTTGTCATGCTGTTTAACTGTCTTTCTGGGAGACAAATTTTTACTCTGACTGACACCATAAGCCAAGTTTTTTTTTCCTTTCTCCCAATCTGCGATTCTTGGGAACATTCCAAGTTGCAAGAGGAAAGGTATTTTCTCAATAGTCTCAGACCCAAAATGAGAGACATAAGCATCCTTTTAGAATATCATCATTTATGGCAGTATTGTTACATTAGGATCATATAAAAAGAGAATTAATTTAAAATCATGTCAGAAAAACTATGCCTGAGAATGTAAATACACGAGAAATATAAGATAAATATACTCTTAGCTGAACTCCATGAAGAGAGAGACACTTAACAATTGCAATAGCCTTCTCAGTGACTGCATCAAGGGAGTTACAAATAAGTCCTTATTTTTCAAATGAATCTAAATCCCTTGATGCCCACTGCTGATTCAGTCTACTTGAACTGATTTTGAGCCTGTTCATCTGTTCATGTGTATAAACCTGCTCCATAGTCCACTTCTATGGCTTTGGTGTTTGCACAGAACCTATGAATAGTTTGATTAAAATATGCTGATCAATTCATCTCAGACTCTCATCTAACTCCCACAAATTCTCTTCACCACATCAACATTCTATCTGTTACCAATCCTATTGGAATACCTTAAACTCTGCTGTGTTCTTTCTTTCCCCCATTTTATTTATTATTCACTTTACATCTTGATCATAGCATGCCCTCCCTCCTCTCCTCCCAGTCACACCCCTTAGACCACCTTACTGTGGTTCCCCTTTCCTCTTCTCTTCAGAGTAGGGAAGGTTCCACATGAATACAAAACTACCTTGGTACAAGAACTCAGTATATACTTTCCCATTCAGGCTAGACAAGGCAGCTCAGAGAGGGAGAAGGAATCCGAGGGAAAGCAACACAATCAGAGTCAGCCCCTGCTCCACTTGTTAGGAGATCCACATGGAGATCATGCTGCACATCTTCCAGTGTATCAATTAGGTAATCCAAATCAATGGAACATTTTGTCCAGTATCTCCTTAACCAACACTGTTGCAGTCTCTTGCTGACAAGGAAGGCTTCTACCTACCCTGAGAAAGTATCTATGAAAACTAGAAGATATTTATAGCCATACTTGCCTGGTTTTATCTCACTGAAGTCCACTTCCCAGTAGGCTCCCAGCTTATCTCCCTGAGGTCTCTTACTGGGGTTAGCTTTGCTTCTGCAAGCATTTACCTTCTGGCAGGGCACACACCTATGAACCATTTATTCAACCAGGTATTTCAGTCCTGGAATATAATACTTAGATCTTCAAGCAGTTTGAGTTAACTTGCTTACCCCCAGATGGGTCCATTGATGCATTTGCTTTAGCATTGTCCACGCTTGTTCCTGTGGTAGAATCTTCTTTCCTGATGGTGTATACCAGAGTTCTTTTTCCTGATCAAAGCGGTTGTTGGGGTCTCCTAAGATGACAGCCAGATCTTCAGCAGAGTACCAGAACTTGAGTTCCTGTGGTTCTGGGTCTTAGACCACCATCACTAGAGCAACTCTTGAGGCTACTGCCCTGGCCTCCTGGTCTGCCAGTTTATTTCCTCTGGCTACAGAGGAGTCATCCCTCTGGTGTCCTGGACAGTGTATGATACTCACTTTTGCTTCCTTGTGCAGGGCTTTTAACAAGGCAATCCACCCCCAGGCCTGGATTAAGGGAGGAACCCAATAATTAATAGGGGTGTCCTTAATTGTGACTCACAGCACTGGGGATATGGAACCTGAAGGTGGTACCTCCTGTAGCCAGGCAGGAAACCCAGTGGAGTGATAGAGATACCAATGCACCCCCAAAGTTTTGAAGCAAAACATATCTATAAGAAATGCATGCATGGAGAGATGGAGAAGAGACTGAGGAAATGGCAAACCAACAACCTGTCCATCTTGAGACCTATTCCATAGACAAATGCTAATCTCTGACACTATTAATGATACTCTGTTATGCTTACAGACAAGAAAGAGTCTAGCAAGGCTGTCCTCTGTGTAGTTCTACCTGAGAGCTGACTCAGACTGATGCACAACTCCACAATCAGTGGATTGAACTTGGGGACTCTTATGAAAGAACAGGAAGAAGGAGGATTGCAGCCTCTCAGGGGATAGGAACTCCACAGGAAGACCAACAGTGTCAAGTAACCTGAACCCTAAGGGCTCTCAGAGACTGAACCACTAGGGCTCTCTGACCTAGGCCTCTCTGCATGTAGGTAGCAGATATTCAGGTTGGTCTTTATGTGGATCCTGAACAACTGAAGTTCTGCCTAACCCAAAAGCCTGTCTGTCGGATATATTCTTCTAGCTGGGCTGCCTGGTCTGACCTCAGTGGGAGAGATTGTACCTAGCCTTGCAGAGACTTGATGTGTGGGGCTCAGTGTTGGAGGGGGATACCTAGGAGGGTCTCCACCAGGTCAGAGGAGAAGGGGAGGGGGAGAGGGGAAGGGAGGAAGGAATGTGGGAGGGAATGTCCAGGAGAGGGGGGCAATGAGCAGGATGTTACATGAATAAGTAAAACAATGGTAATATTAATAAAAGTAAAAAATAAAACAAAACAAATGTGACATGGCCTTTTTGTTTTTAGTTTTCCCCTATATTTTATAGGTATATGATATATATGGGGGGGCATATCTATCAGATTAATATTAAAATATTAATACAATGTGTTTTAACATATAATATAATAATATAATATCAGATATTATGATATAATAATATGATATATATGTATATATGCACACATATATGTATATATGTATATATATTCACATATGTATGTGCATATATGTATATTGTGTATATATACACATGTATATGTATATGTATGTGTATATATATATGTATATATATATATCTCATTAAGTTGGCAAATAAGAGATAGAAAATTTTGTAGTGAAGTTGTTTGGTGCTTCTTGTATTATAATACTAAATATTGACCCATAAGGCCTGCTTGCTGACAGAGATAAGAGAGTCCACAAGTAGATCCAGGTAAGGCTATGTGGCCTTGCTTCTAGTTGTTTCTGATGGCTAAATGAAGGTAACTACAACCTAAACCTGGGCAGAATTGATATAGTTGGGGCATGGCTTCATGGGCTTGGGGAGGGGGAAAGAGAAAGTTAGAGATATGAGAAGATGCCATGGGGGAAGAATCCTAACATCTTGGCCATGACTTCTGGCCAATTGAAGTTATGCCCAGATAGAACATAGTCACTAATAATTAAGAGTTATTGATAGGAAAATTGATTTTAGTAGCATAGAGGGTAGATATCTGCCCAGCTTTAGTACTGATAAAGCCTAATTATAAATTTAAGGTAATGTGTGTCTTTTATATGTGAATAGAATAATCAAAGGCAGGGTAGAAGCTCCTGATTGAGATTAAATATTTCTACAACAGAATTTGACTCCTAAAAAGTTATATTTCACTTGTGTACATAAAATGGTACAGCAAAGAGCAAATACAGTCAAGTCATTCAATGGAAGAAGGAAAGTTGCAAAACTGTTTAAAATATTTTTTAGGAGTTTAGCAGTGTCTTGATCTTGATTGCATTATGACTCATAGTTTGGTGCAGAGATATTCAATATAAAACTCTTTTCAAAATGTTGTAACTTTTTAAAACTTCCTTGCAAATTATGTTATGTCTAGTTAATTGAACAAATGAGAACACCAATTTGAGCTCTATTATACCCTGCTATTTCCATAATTACCAAAAAACATTCTAATGAACATTGGCATTACATTTCATTTTTGGAGGAACAAGATTTTAGGACTTAATAGAAAGAACATTCTTATGTCTTCTCATTAAACTGAAGATTAGAAAAATGTCTCCTGAAATGCATCACGGCACCTACCAAATTTTTGCTGAAGTCAGACTAAATAAAAGCCATAATCATTGCTCACTTCCTGTGTTCTGTCTTCATTTTCCTGCTGGAACAACAGACATTTATTCACAGCGCCCATGCAAATGTCACACAATAGTATTGATTTCAGTTTTTGATTAAAGTTATTATATTTTGAATACTTAAAACACAAGTATTAAATACTCAAAAATTGGATGTTTAGAGGTATACGATCACTATATCATGAGTTTAAAGATTTTTATCATCAAATACCATGTATATACTCAATAAGCATCCAAAACCACTTCTTGTATACTTTTAAATTTTATTTTTAAATTATCTTTAATCTTTTTAATAGTCCAGTAATTTTTTTACTTCCCCTCCTCCCTCTGAGAGTTCTTCATCCATTCCTCATCCCCTGTCTCCAAAAGGATGTCCTCACAACTCCCAGACCTCCCCACAACCCACACCCCACCAGGCCTGCCCATTCCTTGAGGTCTCATGTCTCTCAAGGGTTAGGTGAAAGTGCATCTTCTCTCATTGTGTCCAGACCAGTCAGTTCTCTGCTGTATATGTGTCAAAGGATACATATTAGAAAATTACTATTTCTAATCTAAGCCCTATAAACTGCTCACCAGAGCTTTCTGTTCATGCCTAACTTTAAATGGGTGCATATACTTGAGTTGTCAATTAAGTTTTACTTTAATTTTTTTTTATTTTATTTTTATTTATTTTATGTGTATGAGTACACTGTAGTTGTACAGATGGCCGCGAGCTACCATGTGTGTAGCTGCTGGGAATTGAACGCAGGACCTCTACTGGCTCTGCCAGCCACGCAGCCACGCTGGCTCCTGCGTAATTCACTGTAGCTGTCTTCAGACAGCACCAGAAGAGGGCGTCAGATCTCATTACGGGTGGTTGTGAGCCGCCATGTGGTTGCTGGGATCCGAACTCAGGACCTTTGGAAGAGCAGTCAGTGTTCTTACCCGCTGAGCCATCTCGCCAGCCCCTACTTTAATTTTTTTAAGCTAGCATGAATGAAGACCCTTTGCAGAGTACAAGCATGCTACTCATCATCTTTCTATGGGCTTTTTAGTAATATCTTAAATAAGACAGAATAAAAACTGGAAGTATTTGCATGATATTTAAATAATTTTCAAATACTTCTGCTACACAAAAATACTGATCTGACAGCTTCTAAGGAATGAAAGACTCTAGGGAGCACTACCCTTTAGACTTCTTATTGATGAGTATGAATGTCAGTCATCTGCTAGTTTCTTTTACTTGTGGTATAACTTATACTATCCCATTATTCCATTTTGTTGAGATGAAAGGAATAGACTTGCATGTGTTCTCCCTTACTGTGTTTGGTCGGTCAGGAATACAACTTAAGACATCTAAAAATGTAGAGACATATTTACTTGCTTTTATATGTGGGAAACTCAAGAAGTTCAGGTTTCTTTAATAGACTTCTTTGGTCCTCCAAATGAAGCAATAGGTACAGAACTTCATCCATGTTCCAATTATCTGTCCCTCTGTCCTATTCTTAGAGCTTAGGGACACTGATAGTGACTTTTGTTAGGTCTGGGTTATGCTATTCCTTGAATATGGCAATAATGAATTCCCTTTGTAACTGTATTGTCTGTTTGTAAGTTCACCTTTCACATATAAATTAAATTAGAACATGTTATCTTTATTCAATTTAAACTTGGATATATTGATATTATTATTTGAAAATTGAAAGGTTATACATTCTTTTATTTTGGCAGAAGTTGCACCTTCAAAATAAAATACTAATTCTTTTTTACCTACTTGTCATGAATAAAGGTATTAGGTCCTATGGGATATAATTAAATCCAAGGCTTGTATAGGTCCCAGCATCCTGGAATCCAGTATGAAATACAAATCAGATATCTTTCTATACATGGAGGGAAGTTTCTCAGGGAAAAAAATGAGGGAAAAAAAAAAAACAACAGAATTTGCAATCTACCAAAGCAAATATGTAAATGGATCCTTGAGGGGAAATATGGAAAAGAAGAAAAAAGAAAATGCATATCAAAACTAACTATATGAGATTAAAAAGGAAATTAACAAACAAACATAAGAACAAAGCAGAATTTCCAGTAGCCCAGAGGCATTTGGAACCTGGGAAACCACCACTGTGTTATATGGGATTTTGTGGCTTATTTTTTATTGATCACACATGAATTTATTCCTTTGTACATCCAAATATGAATAAAATATTTATTAGTTGATATTAGTTCTCCTGCAGTACCTCCATATGTGAGGAAACAATAGTGAAAGAAATGTAGACAGTTCCACACATTTATTATTGAAACAATTGAAGGATCAATGATATAGAGTTAAAGGAGGAATAGATTGTTTATTCTCCAGTAAACAGGAAAACTCAGCACAAGACAAATGATCTCAACTGATATGTGATTACACAGATAATACAAGGTAGTGGTGAGCTGATTCCCACTATCAGACTGAACAACTAGAGTTCAATGCCTTTGCCGACTTTTAAAACCATGCATGAAATTGTCCTCAGAATTTACTCACTAGAATATTAAGACAATATCTCCTATTTTTGTGTTAAGTACTCTCTACAAAATTAATTTCCTTATACTTCTGATATATGTCTATGTAGAGTTCATTTCCAGGGCACAGAAAGAGTGTAACATAAAAAGAATGTGGCTGCTCACTGACAGTGTCTGCCAAGAATTCCAGATACTGTGGCAATCCAAGATAATATTTATACTTTTACACATTAGATCTGTGGTCTCTGTGGTAGCTGCATGTGCATATTGGAATGAGTCTGTAGGACTACCAAAAAAAAAAAAAGATTAAAGTCTGGAGCACTTCTGTCTCCAAATGTTCAATATCTCTATATGCCTAATGCTAAGTAGTGATTGAAACAGAAAGTGAAAGTAAAGTGAACTTTATAAACTAAGTGCCACATGAAATGGAATATGATATTTTCAATGGGCAAATTAAGAATTGTCTCCTTGCAACAGACAGGGATTATTACAGAAAAACACAATGAATCAAAAAGCAGAAAACAAATGACCTTACAGGAGCCAACTCAGGTAATATATCTTTAATACAAATATTACACCCAAGACAGAGAGATCAATGTAAACCAGGAGTAGAAAGACAGTGGTACACAATAGGACAAAGCTTGATGGAAGATTTACTCTTCTAGAAATGTCAGAGTAGATATGCTTATGATATCATCAACATGACTGCCTACAGAAGGCCTGAACAAGATAAAAATGACACCAATAGATATGCTACCACGAAAGAATGGAACTCACAGTGTCCTAACTTTAAACAAAACGATAGACAACTAAGAAATGCTGGGAATGGAAGTAGTCCATGAAAAAAAAACCTACTTAATTGTAACCCAGTTTTATTTACTCTGTTTGAAGGTTTCCAAACTTGTATTTGAGATACTTTGTGTTTTTACAAAGAATGTGCCTCTCTAAAAAGCATGACCAGTGTGAGAAAAGTCTCTTCAATCTCTGAGGGAAACACATTATGTTTCCAACTGATTAGCTTAAGAATCACTTATTTCTAATTCATTTGCAGATTAGCTTAGATATTTTGCTCAGAATGCAACCCTAAAGAATCTACACATGCTTTGTTGCAGAAAACAGTGAACCATATCATTTATATGATGATTAAATAACTAATTTCGTTATGTGAGCTTGAGTTTTAAAAAGTTAAAAGCACTATCATAGGCAGGAACATACTGTGTCTGTCCCTAAACTTTTAAATTAGGAAGGAGGATGCTTTTTCTACAGGAAAATGTTGAAGCTGTCTTTGTCCCCTCTGATCTCTGTAACTATAACAATTTCCTGTAGTTTCTTTACTGGTGTGTTTGCACTCATGATTTCTATCAGTGAGGAAAACTATATGCTAATTAATGCTAATATTTATGACAAATCAAAGAACCAATAGATCATCATGGAATTATAACAGAAAATGCAATACATTCGTTATGACTACATATTTAGAAGTTGATATTTAATTGCATGCATTATGATCTTAAAGGTTGTCATTTAATTATCAATAAAATATGTTTAGGTGGGGTTTAATTATTTTTAATTTTAGAGATAGCTCTTAAGAGTAGTTCCTAGAAATTGCATATATTAGGTACATTCAATCATCTATGAGGAATTCAGTCTTTGCTAGCCCTAACCAAGGTGTTATTACATTAAAAGGTGCCTATATTCATCAGTAATTTTACCACTTTATCTAGTATATAAAATATAAAGATTATTCAGGTTAAAATATTTTAAGGATTATACATATTTTTTCTAATAAAGGTGAACACATAGCTACAGCCAGACCATCACAATAGTAACTAAAATAAATACTTATTAATTTATTATTTAATATATTTGGAAATGGTTTTTTACCCAACAGTACTATGAGAATAGCTACTTTTCATAAAATGTGTTTGAACTCTTATAAAAAAAAGTAATATTACTCTCATTTTGTTTAGTGCTAAAAGTTTTGAGACTGTTGCCTCTATAGCCCTGGTTGGCTATGTGAGGTTATTATATAACCCAGCCTGGCCTTAAATTTGCATTTTTACCTGTATCCTCTTCTGCATTGATATCAAGTATATAACACCACATTTAGTAGAGATATTGTTTTTAATAAATATAATCAAAGTTCAACTCTGAGGTCCATTTAAAGATTTAACCTAAGCTTTAGCTAAATGGAGCTGACATTCCTTTCACTAATCAGAAATGCCAATCATACATAGAGTCTGCCCTTGGGCAACTTTCCAGATCTTGGGGGACCAACTCCCAAATTATCCTGGGTTTCTGCAGTCTCTTGTGCTTTACATATGTGAAGGGCTGCTTTGTGTAGCTTGTGAGTGACAATAGCTCAAAGCTCAACAGGTTATAGTTAGTAACTAGTGCATAGTGAGCATGTCTTTCAACATGACTCTTAATTTCACATTAAAATTAATGTTTACCTAAATTGTTAGCAAATGGAATGGACAGAGGCCTTTTTTTCTTTCAACCTAAGCAGGAGGACTTTTCAGCTTTTGCAATTTCATAGTAGAATTTAAAATTTACCAACTCTTTTCCTGCATTTCAAATTGATAGTTCTGCTGTCAACAAATAATGCACAATGACTATAAGCCAACAACCACAAAGTAAAAGCATTAGCTATCTCATACCATCCACTGTATAGGAAAGAATTTGGAGTTTATCAGTGCCATATTATATTGACATACATTATAAAATGAGGTTGTAGAGCAATGTGGAGGATCTCTAGGAAGTGCCAGAGACCTGGGACAGGGGAAGTTCTCAAGAATCAATGTGGTTGATCTTAGTTGAGGTGCCTAACAGTGGTGACAAGAAATAAGAAGAAACCATCACCTGTAGCCAGACAGACCCCAGTGGAGGGATAAGGACATCAACTGGCCAATAAATTTTTGACCCAAAATAGTCCTGGGGAAGGGCAATGCAAGCACAGTGATGAAGCAGAGCCTGAAGGAGTGACCAACCAATAACTGCTCCAATATGACACACATGGGCAAGTGCCAATCCCTGACACTATTAATGATACTCTATTATACTGACAGCTAAATACTGGACAGAAGTTGGGATTCTTACAGAAGAGTTAGGGCAAGGATTTAAGGCCCTAAAAGGAATAGAAACTCCACAGTAAGACTAACAGAGTCAACTAACCTGATCCCTTGGCAGTTCTCAGAGACTGAGCCATCATCCAGCGTATACACAAGATGGACTGAGGCCCTCAGCACAGAAGACTGCCTTGTTGGGACACAAAAGGAGAGGATGCACCTATTCCTGCAGATACTTGAAGAGTGTGGGGATATGCAGGGGCCCCCACCCTCTCAGAAGAAAAGGTAGAAGAGGTTCTGTAATGGGGGGACAGAGATTGGGATGTAAATTAATTAATTAAATATTAAATAATTAATTAAAAATACATCAAAATGACAGTCTTTATTACAGACAAGAGGACAAAAACATCATATCTTCATCTAAAGTAGATTTTGTCTATTGCAGTTAATGATCACATGTATTTGGACAATCTTCTAAGGCTCGATGATATGTTATGCAATGTATTACTGGTTAAAACCTACTAAATTTTACACCTAAAATAAATGAAAGCAATATTTAAAATACAAAAACAAATGTTTAAAAAAAACAGCTATGCCTCATGTATTCTAAATGGAGACTTTGTTATAGGTTTTAATGGATGCTCAGTGAATTCCCAATAAGAAGACTTGCTGAACACAATCTATGTCCAGTGGTCATAGATTTGTAGTTGTAGGTTGGGGAGATGCCCTTAAAGATGGTCTTGGTAAAATTCCCCCAGGTCTCAGTACAGAGCCTGGCTGATGCGTAATTCTCATCAATGCTGATCGTCAGCAAAAATTTCTTGATCCCAAGAGCATAGACAATGGCAGTGCCTCTGGGAATTGGGATGAAGGGCACAATCAGAGCCACAGTGACCCATTACCTCGTGAAACAGTGTAGGGCTTGCCAATTGTTCCCACAGCAACTTCTCCACACAAGCATGATGGGAAGCTTGACCAAAATGATGGCCTGTGGCATGACAGAGGTTTAGAGCACTTTATACTGAGACCAATACACCCATTGTAGTCCCCAGTAGTGACAAAAGCCAAGAATCTGGTCTGATGACCAGCTGGAGTCTGCTTCTGTGCTGGCATGGTCTTTAGGACATCATCTTTTAGGAACAAACTGAGGAAAATGTTAATAATCTTGGATTCTTTAATAGGCAGAGAGAACATAAAATACAGCAAAATGAGAAAAAAGTATTAGTTATGTTCACTGTGGTTGGAGATTACGTTGATACTAAATGTCTTGCTACAACCCAATTGCTTATATAGAGTAATCATTGACTAATTATACAAAACAATATGAAGTGAAAACTTGAAGGGAATTTAACTTTATTTATCTACATACTCAAAACTTTTAATATAAAGCACCTATGACTTATAGGTTATAGTTCATTTGAATATTTTTTTCTTCATGGAATTTATTTCATTGGAAAATTTCATGCACATCTTCTTAAGAAGCAAATTTGAATTGGATTTTTGAAAATAATATCTATCTAGATATATTGTTACATAAGGCAGTTTGTGTGGTACTGAGATCACACATGAGAGTGCTACACAATGACTTCTTTGTATTAACATATTTTTATTATTTACTTATTAGTATGTATATTATGAATTATTTTATTAATGTATCTATGAGGCAATATTTGGTGGTTTTAAAGGTACTATTGTTCTTATACTTTCTGAAATACTTGCTATGTTACTTTCCAAAAAAGAGATATGAGGTAGAAACTTGAATTTGTGCTGTCGTTGTTGGTACTGCCAGTGACTGTGTCTAGAAATTAGGGATACCTAACATAGACCAGGGTCAAAGGTACAGAATACAGAAAACACAGAAAAGCAATGAGACCTCTGACTTTTCATGGAGACTTGAAATATCTGTTCATCTCAGATAAGATTTTGTCAACAGATGGAACTAAGATTCACAATCAAAGGCAATTAATGAAAAAATTGGGTTTACTGAGATTATGCATAAATGCTTGAATGACTTGTCACTTACAGAAATCTGGGTGACTTAAGGTAATTGTGTCACTGAGAAGCATGTCCCAGATTGAGTGGATTCCTGAGAACTATATCCCATCCCTGGATTTATCAGCAAGACTAGCAGGAAGCTTATTGTAAATTTTAGATTTCTGAGGCTTTAACATTTTGCTGATTTTGATGAAATTCTTCAATTTGGAGGAAATCACTACAGATCACTCAACAATGACTATAGCAGCTTTATTTTAACTAGCCAGAAGCAACAAACGACCTAGATATTCCTCAACTGAGGAATCCATGAAGTTCATTTACACAAATAACTCAGCTATTAAAAAACAGAATATCATTTTCTAATTTATTATGGATTACTTATTTATATTTCTTTCTCTTCTTTCACTCCATTGGAACACATGAAATAATGCCTGATAATAGTTATAACGCCAACCGTTTCCTTTGGGGATTACCTCTTAAAACAAGAGTGGTAAATGTTCCCACTATACCAGATCTTCCCTTGGTGATTTATACATTTTTTTAAATCTCTTGTCCCTGTTCTAATTCACAGTCAATATTTTTTGCATTCTGAAATATACTTTATCTCCCAGAGTAAATCTTTGTTCTTCTTGAAATGGAAGTGTTTTACATATGACCTTACAATATCACATCGATTTTTTTTATTAGATATTTTCTTTATTTACATTTTGAATGATATTCCTCTCCGGGTTATCCCTCCAAAAACAAAACAAAACAAAAACAACAACAACAACAACAAAAACAACAAACGCTGTTTCCTCCCCCTTCCCTGTGCTCACCATCCCACCCTCTCCTGCTTACTAGCCCTGGCATTCCCCTACACCGGGGCATAAACTTTCACAGGACCAAGGGCCTCTCCTCCCATTGATGACCAACTAGGCCATCGTCTGTTACACATATGCTGCTGGAGCCATGAGTCTCACCATGTGTGCTCTTTTGTTTATGGTTTAGTCCCTGGAAGCTCTGAGGGTACTAGCTAGTTCATATTGTTGTTCATCCTAAGGGGCTGCAAACCCTTCAGCTCCTTGGGTCCTTTCTCTAGCTCCTTTCATTGGGGACCCTATGCTCAGTCCAATGTCTGATTGTAAGTCTCTACGTCTGTATTAGTTGGGCACTGTCAGAGCCTCTCAGGAGATAGTTATATCAGGCTCCTGTCAGTCAGCACTTGCTAGTATCCACAATAGTGTCTGGGTTTGATGACTGAATATGGAAAGGATTTCCAGATAGAGCAGTCTCTGAATTGTCCTTCCTTTAGTATCTGCTCTATAGCTTGTCTCTCCAACTCCTTCCATGGGTATTTTGTTCCCCTTTCTAAGAAGGAACGAAGCATCTACACTTTAGTCTTCCTTCTTGAGTTTCTTGTGCTTTGTGGATAGTATTTTGGGTATTGTGAACTTCTGGGCTAATATCCACTTATCAGAGAGTGCATGCTATGTTTGTTCTTTTGTGACTGGGTTACCTCACTCAGGATGATATTCTCCAGATCTATCCATTTCCCAAAAAATTTCATAAATTCATTGTTTTTAATAGGTAAGTAGTACTCCATTGTATAGATGTACCACATTTTCTGTATCCATTCTTCTTTTGAGGGACATTTGGGTTGTTTCCAGTTTTTGGCTATTATAAATAAGGCTGCTATGAACATAGTGGAGCATGTGTTATTACATGTTGGAGTAATAGGCCTAACTTCTCCTATTGTGGCCACACAAGCCAGCCCAGTTAGGGTAAAGGGAGCCAAAGGAAGGCATCAGAGTCAGAGATAGCCCTTGCTCTTGTTGCTAGGGATCTCAAATGAAAACCAAGCTGCACATCTGTTGTATATGTGTTGGGGCATAGGTCCATCTCATTCATGCTCTCTTATTGGTGGTTCAGACTAGGTGAGATCCTATGGACTCAGGTTAGTTGATTTTGTAGGTTTTCTTGTGGTGTCCTTGACATCACTGACTCCTAAATTCCTACCTCCAACTCTTGCACAGATTCTACAAGCTTTGCCTAATGTTTGGCTCTGGGTCGCTGCATCTGTTTCTATCAGCTGCTGGGTTAAGACTTGAGAATTATCCTAGAGTCCTGGCTTCAAGTATAGTGAAGTATCATTAATAGTGACAGAGGTAGGATCCCTCTGATGTCATGTGTCTCAATCTGGGCCAGTCAGTGTCTGGTCATTTCCTTGATATCTGCTCCATATTTCCTTGCCCATATTAAAGGCTGGACAATTTGAGGGTTGAAGTTTTTGTAACTGTATTGTTGTCCCAGTCCTTCAATTGGAAATCTTGCCTGATTGTAGGAGGTAGAAGATTCAGGTTGTTATCTTCCATTTCTGAGACTATAAGCTAGCTAGGGTCACTCTCATATATTCCTGGGAGTTTCTATCATCCCAGATTTCTATCTCATTAAAGGGATGCTCACTTCAACCCTCCCATGAATTATGTGTACATTCCCCCATTCTCTCTCTCCCTGCCTCTTTCCTTCCCCCCCCTC
>NW_022196914.1:17424189-17427130 GCF_008632895.1 Mastomys coucha
CTCTCTCTCTCTCTCTCTCTCTCTCTCTCTCTCTCTCTCTCTCCTCTCTCTTTCTTTGTGTGTGTGTGTTAGTCCTCCCCACATTTGACCCCTCATTATTACCTCAAAACCTCCTTCTCTCAGCAAGTTTCCTCCCCTAACCCACTCCTGATGCCTACTCTATTTTTCATTTTCAGTGATATTCTAGAGTTTCCCCTTTGCCATATTTGCTATATAGCTTTTTTGGGTCTGTGGGTTTGACATGGTTATCTTACACTTTATTGGTAATATTTACTTACAAGTGAGAACATACCACGTTTGTCTTCCTGGATTACCTCAGGATGATTGATCTTTGGTAGTTTCATCCATTTTCCTGCAAATTTTATGGTATAAGTTTTAAATAGCTGAGCAATATATCATTGTGTAAATGTGCCAAATTTTCATTATCCGTTATTTGGTTGAGGAACAACTACATTTTTTTCCAGTTTCTTCTCATTATAAATAAAACTTTAGTGAACATAGTTGAACAACTGTCTCTGTGGTATAGTGGGGCATTTTTTGGGTAGTGAGACAGATTGATATTGAAGTAGAACTGTTTCCAATTTTCTGAAAAAAAACAAACAAACCACTAAGTTGATTTTCAAAGTGGTTGTACTTGTTTGTACTCCTCCCATCAAGGAGGAGTATTGCTGTTGCTCCACACCCTCACCTGCATGAGCTATAACTTGAGTTTTTATCTTAGCCATTCTGACAGATGTGGGATGTAATTTCAGAGTCATTTCGACTTGTATTTTCATGATAACTAAGGAAGTTGAACATTTCTAATAGTTCTGCTCAGCCATTACAGATTCCTCTATCAAGAATTCTCTGTTAACCAGGTAGTAGTCGCACATGCCTTTAATCCCAGTACTTGGGAGGTAGAGGCAGGAAGATTTCTGAGGCCAGCCTGGTCTACAGAGTGAGTTCCAGGACAGCCAGAGCTACACAGAGAAACCCTGTCTTAAAAACCAATAAATAACAAGGGTTTGTTCTTGTTGTTGTTTTTTGTTTTTTGTTTTGGGGGTGGGGAGAAACTGGGAAAGAAGAAATCATAAAAAATGTTACAAGATGAAAAAAAAAGAAAATATCTAATTAAAAAAGAAAAAACAATAAATAAATAAATATATCTCTGTTTAACTTTGTATCCCATTTTTAATTGGGTTATTTTGTCTGGCGTTATCTAGTTTATTAAGTTCTTCATATATTTTGTGTATCAGCCCTCTGTTGGATGTGGGGTTGGTAAAAATCTTTTTCAATTCTCTAAGCTGCTGTTTTGTTCTATTGATGATATAATGCCTTTCCAAAACTTTTTTGTTTCATAAGTTGCCACTTATTAATTGTTGGTCTTAATTCATAGGTGTTCTGTTCAGGATCTAGTCTCTTGTGCCTATGTACTTGTAGAAGTTTTTAATCCCAAGACATGTATTCTACTTAGTCTTGATCATCAGTTCCTATATAAAACACATACATACTTTATATTTAAAATAAGCTGAAAACACCTCAACAACTAGGCAGGTACCTACCCTCTATGCTATTAGAATCTACTTTCCTATTGATAACCCTGTGTTATTACTTACTACTTACGCTGCTTTATCTGAACTGTCCTTAACTTCAACTGGTCATTCTTCAGGGCCACATTTTCAGGAACTTACCTAATCCACGTCATCTTCCCTTTCTTCTCACCTTCTATTCTCCTTGTGGTTCTACTGATCTTAAGCCCAGGAATCCTAAATCCCAACTATGTCTCTTTTGCTTAGCTATTGACTGTCAGCATCTTTATTTAATGATAAGAAATAATTTGGGAGCAGGATAAAATAGGAGACTCCAGGAATTGGGAAACTCACACTTAGCTGTATAATAGACCAAACCTCAAGAATATTCAAGGCTATCCCCACTCTCTCTTTTACCAGATTTAGCATATATGGTTTTATTTTGAAGTCTTTAATCTACTTGGACTTGAGTTTTGTGCAGGATTGACTCATATGGATCTATTTGCATTCTTCTACATGCAGACATCCAGTTAGACTGGGTATGTGGTCAATTTTGTAGAATGTTCTGTAAGGTGCTAAGAAAAAAAGGTATATTGTGTGTGTATGTGTGTGTGTGTGTGTGTGTGTGTGTGTGTGTGTGTGTATAGAGAAAGCATTCATTAGGCATCTGTTACATCCATTCGATTCGTAACCTATGTTAGTTTTTTTTTTTTATGTTTAGTTTCTGTCTGGGTGAGAAGTTTTATTTTTGAGAGAATCATATGGAAGTCTTGCACTATTAATGTGTGAGGATTTTGATGTGTGATTTAAGCATTAGTAATATTTCTTTTGTGGCCTTCATGATCTCTCAGAGTTTGGGTGCTAAAGTTGCCGGTGTGGTCCCACTAACCAGTGAAGCTTGGGATCCATGGTACCTGTGTTTCCTCCAGGAAAGCAGGCAGAGTTCTTGGGTGGGAAATGGATCACTAGATATAGGATACACTATTGGGTGTGCTTTTAGGAGAGTCAAAGGGTAAGGACTTAGAGAAGAGTATCTGCTGGTGTCCCTGATGACTGCAAACCTCCAATAAAGCAGACAGAGTTATTAGATGCAAATTGGAGCACTGGGTATATAATACAATTTACCGCTGTTGGGTGTGCCTTCAGTGGAGTTCTCCATTCCATTTATTGTTACAAACAATATCTTTATTACCAGGAATGTTAAGCATCAGGATTTTAACAGGCTACTTACTTCTGTATTGTTGATACTTTAAGAATTTAAATATACATAAGGGAAAAGCTTTTAGCTTATTCTAATGTTAAAATTAATTAAATGAACATCCTTTCAGTTAAGTAAATATTTATAAGATAAGAAAACAGTTTCTGTACCAATTTCCCTTATGAATATCGATGCAAAAATACTCAATAAAATTCTTGCAAACCGAATCAAAGAA
>NW_022196914.1:17430966-17445846 GCF_008632895.1 Mastomys coucha
AAACTGGGAAAGGAGAAATTCGCATGTAAATAAAGAAAATATCTAAAATAAAAAAAATAAATAAAAAAGAAAAAAAAAAGAAAACAGTTTCTGTAATATTTACATGTGTCATTTAAATTTTTCATATGCAATAATATGCACCTCAATAAATTAAATTCCTATTAGATTTACAGCCTTGTATTTATAATCTAAAACTATGATATGTTATTGAAAAATCTTGTGTTAATGGTGAAGCACAGTAGACTTTAAAATATTTATCAAAATCAAAATTAGAAATCATTTTAGAAGCTTTTTAGAAAAATCATGATTCATGTGTTCTATGGTTGCTTCACTGAGTGATATATTACCATCCTTGCCTATATTACTACTAGAAATACAAGCTTTGTGTTAACATCTACTTTCTTAGATGATTTGTAACTTTGGAGGGGAGATTCCTAATATTAGTTTCAGATTATGTTTGAAATACATGATACGTTGCTAAACGGAAATGTAACTTTCAGAAGGTTTAAAATAGAAATCCCCAGGCTACCCGACTGGCAATTGCAGAGAGAACTTTGTTAGGTCCATGTAAAAATGAATGAAGATGAGCTGTATAGAATGCTGTGCAGACAACCATCCAGCAGAGAAATGACTTTGAAGATGAGTGCCTTAGGAATTCTGGAGCACACAGGCTGAAAGGGTAATTTTAACTCAAAGAATGAAGGCATTCCTGATTTTAAGATGATAACTTACAAGAACTACTGGGAAGTAACTACTACATTCAGAAGGTAATTGGCATTTTAAAATATTTTATCTTACTGGGTTAGCAACGAAGGTTGAAATGGAAATAATTTATTCCTCTTAGAGCCTTACATAGTTTTGTGTGTGTGTGTGTGTGTGTATACACATGTATGTGTGTGTAAATATTAAAAATATAAAATAGCATTCTAAATAAAAATATAATAAATTCATGCATTTATTAATGTTTTACACTAATACATGTTATAAATATACTAATATATGTATTGTTAATAAATTCATGATATCTGAGATTTACTAATTCAATATCAAAGAAGGAAAGACTGTAAATATTAAAACTGTAAAGTGCATTCATAAAGAAATGATTATTGTGCCTCTATAACTCTTCTGTTTTCCTCCTCATTGATCCT
The DNA here is from genome assembly GCF_008632895.1 of Mastomys coucha. Taxonomy (NCBI): domain Eukaryota; kingdom Metazoa; phylum Chordata; class Mammalia; order Rodentia; family Muridae; genus Mastomys; species Mastomys coucha. The sequence continues at coordinate 17,432,115 of NW_022196914.1, forward strand.
CTACTGTTTTGTGAATCAATGGCTGCACATTCAGAGGTGAGTCCACAATCCTCTAGGTCTTTATACAGGTCAGTGCTCACATGTAATTCTTAGGAGAAATACTGAATAAAATATATTCTGTCTTAATTTCTTTTTTATTCCTGATAACTTAAATGAGTACACAAAGATTAATCATCCAATGATTGTCATGGAACCTGAAGTGGACACTGAAAAACTGAGTTATGGCAACAAGATCTCTAAACTTTTACACTTATAGTTCCTGGCTGCTCTGTCATACAAGAAATGTCTGCCTTGTTTAATCCATAGCCATTTTTTATTATTGAAGCCCTAATGGTTACAAAATTAAATGCATAATGCTCTGCTTACTCTTTATTACCAGGAATGTTAAGCATCAGGATTTTAACTAGACAAATCAAATTAACTCACATATCAGATATTATATACTATTCACTATTACAAAGAAACGAATCTTTACTGTACCTGACAATTTAATACTCAATAATTGTATGTTATCCCAAAGATATAAACTAAGGACAGTTTCTGTTGCTTTATCTCATTGAACAAAATGCCTAGAAATATGAGTGGTATGTACATCTGTGGTTTATGTTTATGTTTGCATATGTTCAAACCAATTAAAGAATCAGATATATAAATACAGAGCTTCCTAAATATATCAGTTATATGCTTTAAGTGTTTCTTTGCATTGCAATGGATATGGGAGGTGGTGTGGATCACAAGCACCATTTTTGTCATAATGAATTTAGAGAAGATATTATGAGGCCATATTAAGATGATGATGACACAATGATACTATTTCCATGTATTATAGAAAATGAAGCTGTAGGACATGCTTTTTCTAATGTAATAGTGATATGACTACTTCAGTAATTTTCAAATTCATCCAATATGTGAGTTGCATAGCATAATATCATATACAATATTTATTATATGCCATTGTAATCACAATTGAATCATATGCTTAATATCTCAGTCATTGGGAGTCAAGTCTATCTTTCAGAAACATATGCATATATATAAAAAGTTATAATTACTTTTAGTTATTGTGAAGGGAGTTGTTTCCCTAATTTCTTTCTCAGCCTGTTTATCATTGTATAAAGAGAGGGTACTGATTTATTTGAGTTAATTATATATCCAGCCACTTTGCTGAAGTTGTTTGTCAGCTGCAGAAGTTCTCTGGTAGAATTTTTGGTGTTGCTCATGTATACTACCATATTATCTGCAAATAGTGATACTTTTATTTCTTCTTTGCCAAATAGTATCACCTTGATCTCTTTTTTTGTCTTATTGTTTTAATCAGCACTTTGAGTACTATATTGAGTAGATATGAGGAATGTGGACATCCTTGTTTTGTCCCCAATTTTAGTGGGGTTGCTTCAAATGACTCTCCATTTAATTTGACATTGGTAGTTGGTTTGCAGTAAATTGCTTTTACTATGTTTATGTATGAGTCTTGAATTCTTGATCTATCCAACACTTTTAACATGAAAGGGTGTTGTATTTTGTCAAATACTTTTTCTACATCTAAGGAGATGATCATGAGATTTTTTTTCTTTGAGTTTGTTTATATAGTGGATTAAGTTAATAGATTTTTGTATATTGAACCAACATTGAATCCCTGAAATATCTTGAGGTAACTCTAACCAAACAAGTGAAAGACCTGTTTGACAATTAACTTCAAGTCTCTCAAGAAAGAAATCGAATATCTCAGAAAATGCAGAAATCTACCATGCTCACAGATTGGCAGAACTGATATAGGAAAAATGGCCATCCTACCAAAGGCAATCTACATATTCAATGCAATCCCCATCAAAATCCCAACACAATTCTTCAAAGACATGGACAGAGCAAATTTCAAATTCATCTAGAAAGCCAAAAAACCCAAACGAGCAAAAACAGTTCTTAACAATAAAAGAATGGTTCGAGGAATCACATCCCTGACCTCAAGATTTACTACAGAGCAATGGTGATAAAAACTGCATGGTATTGATACAGAGACAGATTATGTTGATCAATGGAATAGAACTGAAGACAGAAATAAAACCACACACTTATGGACACTTGATTTTTGACAAAGATGCCAAAAATATACAATGGAAAAAAGAAAACATCTTCAATAAATGGTGCTGGTCTAACTGGCTGTCTGTACGTAGAAGAATGTAAATTGACCCATATTTGTTACCTTGTACAAAGCTCAAGTCCAAGTCCATCAAGTGATGTGTTAGAATGGCAGCTCGTGTCAGGACACACCACACACTAGGCCCAAACAGTTCCAGGTATAAGAGGTTTAATTGAGAGACAGAGATTGAGTGGTGGCAGAAAGAGAAGAGGGAGAAAGAGAGCAAGGGGGGGTGGTGATGTGGTGGCCACAGGTAAAAATGGGAGGTGAGGGCAATGGATTCTGGGAATATGGTGGCTGTTGCCTTGGCAACAGGTCTGTGAAGCCCACCTATGTGACATCACAGATTTTGGAGGTCCTGATGCCTATATACCTCCCTTTTGTTATTATAAAGAGAAGGAAAGAAAGAAAAAGGGAGGGGAAGCCTATGGTGAAAAAGGAATGAGGGCATCATGTCTCTTAAGTTAGTTCCTGCTGTCTAGGGGTGTCGTTAATGGAGGATGGTAGGCATTCACCATCAGGATCTACTTGGTAAACATTCACATCAGATTCCTCTATGGACAGCAGCTCTTCTGTGGACAGCAGCTGGTAATCTGTAATACTAGCTGATTAATAGTTTGGTTAGAAATTTTTCTGTATTTGTCATTGAAGGAATGTAGAAACAAGATTAATGATGCAGGGATCAAATAATAACACCAAGAAGATGACTAGAAGAGGGATTACAAAAGGAGTATCTACTTTCATACAGGGTTTTTGAAAATCCCAGAACTGGAGGTCTCATGTTCCCTGAAAGTTTTTATGTCTGACAGTAGCTCCTGGATTTTATTTCTTACTATCCTGGATTGATTGACTTAGAAACAGCATTCTTCTTTGAGAAACAGGCAAAGACCACCTTCTTTAGCTGTCAGGATATCTAGCCACCATTCTGTTCTGAAACACCACAGCTGCCAAAGAATAGTAAGCACAGTTTCAGACATTTTTGAAAATTGGTTTTAAACTGGGAAGTGAATGTATTATATTAGGTCATGGAAGTCATTATCCCTGCAACTCCAATACCAACACCTATGGCTATTCCCATAGTGACCAAGAGTGGACTGTCATGTTGGGCAGCTATCATATCTACAACTAGGATTGGTAGGGGCTGGTTTTCCTGGATTACTCTCAGTTCAGGGAAAAGGAGTATTAATGTGCAAACTCCTGACCAGCTGGTGGGTAGGCGATGATATGTCTGAGTGCCACAAAGTATTGTCATGTTTTGGACTACAGGGCATTGTGGCAGAGATGATATATCAAGGGTTATGGTTCTATTGCAGTCTTGGGAGCTCAGCATTCCTACTGAATGAGTCCCATAGGACTTAAAACAGTTTGCCATGACAAAGAGAGGGACAGAGGTGAGGTGTGGAGTCATGGCAACATTGGAGTCAGGGCAGCTGACAAAGGATGAGGTAATGTTACTTGGCAGTGTCACAGGAGATGCTGTAAGTAACAATTGTGAGTTAGTTCCAGGGGGTACACATAACCATCAATCTTTAAAGTATCCAGGTCTGGTAACATTAAAGAGTTGGTATGCTGAGGTCAGGGTCTGAAGTAAAACGTGAAATGACAAGTTAGTGCCATTTAATGGGGGGTGATGTCAAAGAGGTAAGGACCCCTAGGAGTGTCAGATTATCTCCCCTACTTTTCAAATATCTAGGGGTTGGACAATTGAGACATATTTTCTCTGGATATGGATGGTACTTACTGGGAACCCAGGCTGATTTTTACCATAGAGCTTATCAAGGACTCCTGTCTCCCACCTAGAATCCCATAGGTCTTGTTTGCAGAAAAGGAGTGTCTTGTAGTGTTTATAGAAGAAATGATTGGTCTGTGATCCTAGCATATGTATCTGATAAGACCAATATGGGCAGCCTTCATATTCATCTAGCCATTTTCTACAATAATCTTTTGTGTGGTCAAAAAGAAAGCAAGTATAGAGATCATATTTAGAAGGGATAACAGATATAGGGATGATAGCAATTTGGATCGGTTCCTGGCATCCAGCTATGGATCAGTTTCCTGACCCTATTTTGAAAGACTGTTTCAAAATCTGTAGAGGTTTCTTGAACCTCAAATCTCCAGATGTAAGAACTACCATGGATGGAAATGAACAGCATGGGAAGAAGGAGAAACCCATGTCTAATCCAGTGAGATTGAGCTTGGCTGCCAGATTAAGTCTCATTTTCTGGGATTGGGGACAAGGTGGGCAGTCTCAATGTCCTCTGGAGCTTAACAGCACAGTCCTGTTAGGGTTGATGTGTATGAAGAAGAGTCAATTTTAGGTGGAAAAATGAAAGGTTTGAGGTGAGACAGATGGACCCAATGAGAGAGTCCCTCGAGTTTAACAGCTGTAGGGGTCATGAGAATTACCTTAAAGGGGCCCTGCCATTTAGGGGAGAGTGGTGAGGGCTGACGACTTGGAGGGAATAGAAGGACTTGGTCTCCAATGTTGAGAGGTAATGGACAGGGGACAGTGTGTGACTGAGGAAGATGGTGGACAGCAAAGTTCCAAAGGAGAGAATGAGGGTGGCAAAGTAATGAGATAAGTAGATGGTCTGGGAGATGAGAGCATTTAGGTGAAAGACCAGGAGTTAGAACTGGATATTTATGCATGAGTTCAAAGGGAGAGATGAGGTAAGGTCGCTTGGGGAGAGTTCATAACCTGAAAAGAGCCAGAGGTAGGAGTTTTACCCAATCAAGGTGAAGTTCCTATGACAGCTTAACAAAAATGGTTTTTAAAAGAGTAGTTAGTTCTTTCTACCTTACCTGAAGATTGATGGTGGTAATGAATATGAAAATGTCAGGGGATGTATAGACCCTTAAATAGGATTTGAGAAACTTGGGAAGTAAATTCAGAACCATTATCTGATTAGAGAGAGGCTGGGACACCAAACCGGGGGATGATCTCTCAGAGGAGGAGATCAGAGACTGTCTGAGCCCTTTTGTTAGTTGTGGGAAATGCCTCTACCCACCCCAAGAAGGTGTCCACCAAAACCAGGAGGTACTTGGCATGTCTGACAGTGGGCATGTGGATAAAGTCAAGTTGCCAGTCAGTTCCAGGAAGGGAACCTCTAGCCTGATGGGTAAGAAAAGTGGTGCTATGATACCTTGAGTTGGAGTCAGACTTCTGAGAGATTTTTTGCAAGAAGCTGTGATAGATTTTAAGAAGCTAATGTCCTCAGGAGTAGGCTGTAGGTGGGTCTAAACAAAGGAAGACAATGCTTGGCTGGTAGAAGAATGAGTTGGTGAAGATAGGACAGAGTTTGACAGGTGTCAGACAGTGTACTGGCTGGTTTTGTGTCAACTTGATACAAGCTGGAGTTATCATGGAGAAAAGAGCTTTAGTTGAGGAAATAGCTCCATCAGATCCAACTGTAAGGCATTTTCTCAATTAGTGATCAAGGAGGGAGGGCCCCTTGTGGGTAGTACCATCCCTGGGATGGTAGTCTTGCATTCTATAAGAAAGCAAGCTAAGCAAGCCAGCAAGGAATATCTCACCATGGACTCTGTGTCAGCTCCTACTTCCTGACCTGCTTGAGTTCCAGTCCTGACTTCCTCTGGTGATCAACAGCAATGCAGAAGTAAGCTGAATAAACCCTTTCTTCCCCAACTTGCTTCTTGGTCATAATGTTTGTACAGGAATAGAAACCCTGACTAAAACAAATTGGTACCAGGAGTGGGGTATTCCTGTGACAACCTGGCCATGTTTTGGGGAGGACTGTGGAAGGACTTTAAAACTTTGAGCTAGAAGAACCACAGGTTGTTAAGATCTCTATAGGATGTTGTATAAGAGCTTAGAAGATAATGTTGAGAACAGTGCAGAAGATGGAGGCATGGCTTGTGAAATTTCAGAGGGAAGATTAATGAGTCTTATCAGGGCCATGGCTACTTTGATTATGAAGCTTCTGTGGTTTTGGTCAGCTGGAGCTGAAGAATCAGCTGTGATTAACAAGATACCAAAACTACTAAAGTGAAAACTTTACATTACTGGGACTATTTTTCTGGTTAGTTGGAGCTAAGAAGTTAGTGGTGATTAAGAAGAGACCAGCACCATTGAGGTGACATCTTCTGGGAAGTGTTTTCTGAGAGCAAAGAGGCTGTGTTCCAGAGATAGCCAAAGTTGTACCTTGTGCTGCAGCAGGACTTGGTAGTGTGTAAGAATCATCCAGGTGGTACTGATTTTGAAGGCATTAAAGGATCATGAAGAGCAGCTGAGTCTCAGCACAGTGAAAGGCCATGGAAGGCCATTGGTGAAGGGACAACCTCAATTTGCAATTGATGACTCAGGACTGAAGGGGTCATGCAAAGAAATTGAAGCTTGGCATCATGAAGACAGTCTATGAGAGGTTATTGGTGAAGCCTAGTTACAGCAGAAGACAGCAGTGTTTTGGAAATGTCAGTACCATGCAATGACCACCAAGGACTGCAGCAGCAGTGGAGTACAGGTATCTGAAGTCTAGAAGACAAGATGTGTGCTACAAAAACAGAGCTGGAGAAGTGAACCAAGCCCTTAGAGAAGCCCAGAAGATCATGAGTTAGATCACAGACATTGGTTTTGCTTTTGATTGGGACAGTGCCCTAATATTTTTAGCTTTTGAAGGAAGAAAGTATTTTAGTGGAGCCCACAGTTAAGAAACTTTTAATTGTAAAAAAAATCCTTTGAATTTTAAAAGATTAGATATTTTAAAGAGATTGTAATTTTAAGAATTTGCTAAGACTATGAGACTTTTAAAGTTAGTCAGACCTTGGGGATGAGTAAAAAAGTAAGGATTGTGGCTTAATAGTGATGTGTTTGTGTGTCAAGTTAACAAGGAGTCAATTGTACTGGTTGGTTTTGTGTCAACTTGGCACAAGCTGAAGTTATCACTGATAAAGGAGCTTCAGTTGAGGAAATACCTCCATCAGATCCAAGTGTAAGGCATTTTCTCAATTAGTGATCAAGGAGGGAGGGCCCCTTGTGGGTAGTACCATCCCTGGGATGGTAGTCTTATGTTCTATTAGAAAGCAAGCTAATCAAGCCAGCAAGGAACATCTCTCCATGGCCTCTGCATCAGCTCCTACTTCCTGACCTGCTTGACTTCCAGTCCTGACTTCCTCTGGTGATGAACAGCAATGTAGAAGTAAGCTGAATAAACCCTTTCCTCCCCAACTTGCTTCTTGGTCATAATATTTGTACAGGAATAGAAACCCTGACTAAAACAGGCAGTAAAGAAGGTAAAGATATAGGTTGCAGTGTAAGAATGTCCTGGGGAGGATGAGACAAGTCTAGGTGTCTAAGGGCTGAAGCTCTAGATGCCTTGTTACCTTGGTTGTTTCCCTTGGAGAAAATAGAGTCATCTGTCTGGTGGGATCTGCAGTGAACAATCCCAATGGCTATGGGAAGATGGGAGACCTTTAGCATGGCTATAATTTGGTTTGCATTAGTTACTGATCCTCCTTTTGTGGTAAGTAACCCATGCTCCTTCCAGATAGCAGTGTGGAACAGGAGAATATGAAAAACATATTAGGAATCTGTGTAGATGTTGAGGGATTTTCCCTGTGCCAGTTGAAAGGCATGGTATAGGGCTATTAGCTCAGCCTTTTGATTAGTGATGTGAGTAGGAAGGGCCTGTGAATCCACCACCTCAGTATCTGACACTATGGCATAACCAGCTTTTATAGCCCCTTCATGTAAAAAGGAGCTGCCATCTGTGTACCAGGTATAGATAGACTGCGGCAATGTGCCCTACTGTATGTGTGAAGGATGAGGTAATAGTTCCTCTAGAGTTTCAGTGTAGGAGTGGGATAGGGAGTGCTCAGTATTAGGTTGAGGAAGAAGACTGGAAATATTAAGAGGTGGACATGTTTGGAAGGTGAGTATGTAATCTTCTATTAGAGCTACCTGAAGGAAAAGAACCCTAGAGGGAGGTAGATTCTGTAAGCCTTTATAAGTTAGGAGCTGTGACAAGTTATGAGAAGAGAAGACAGTTATAGGTGACCCAAAGTTTAGGGTTTTTTTGACTCTCAAATAAGGAGTTCAGTGGCTGCTAAAGTAAGAATACAAGGTGTCCATTCCTAGGTGGTTAGATCTAGTTTTTTTGATAAGTATGGTACAGGTGCAAAAGAGGGTCCCAGTTGATGACCTAAGATTCCAAGGGCAAATCCCTCTTTTTCAGTTGCTTAGAGGGAAAAAAGGACAAATCAGGTCAGGGATATGTAAAGCTGGGGTCTTAAGGAGAGCCTGTTGAAGCTGTTTGAAAGGGCTTGGTAATAGATATGAGAAGAGATATGAGAAGAGTTCATGGATGGGGCCTAATGTTGCTTCATATAAATAACAAGAAAGGAGGGAAAAAGAAGCGACCTATGAACATAAAAAAAAACTAGATATTCTAGATATTCTAGATATTCTCAACCCTGCTGGTGAACTTGGGTTTAGGCAAATGCAAGGAACAAAGGAAATAGAGGCTCCCAACTTACCTAGAAGATCCCTTCCTGATATGGGGACAGGGCATGTTGGTACTACCAAAAAGGAATGGGTGAGAGGTACATTCCTCAGAATCTCCTCCTTTGTAGAAGGAACAGTTAGAGACTGAATCAGATTTTTTTTCTATCTAAGATTATAATCTTGTGGGTTGGGATCATTGTTAGTCCCAAATAGGTGACCTAAGGGGTGGACAGTTGAACTTTAGAAGGTGAGGTCCTGTAGCTTAGACTAGAGAGGAAATTTAGAAGAGCAGAGGTGTCAGCTTGGCTAATTTTAGAGAGGGGCTACAGAGATGGACATCGTCTACATAAAGTATAATATTAGATTTAGGGAGAGACAAGGGTAGTAAAGCAGAAAACAGAGCCTGACCAAATTAGATGTGGGCTGTCCCGGAGTCCCTGAGGTAGGATAGTCCAGGTAAGTTGGGTAAAAAGGTAGGTATCAGGATCTGTCCAGGTAAAGGCAAATATGTTTTCTGACTGGGCATCTGGAGGGATAGAGAAAAATGCATCCTTGAGATCTAGGACTGAGAAATGGGAAGTCCCTGAGAGGATAGTGGAGAGAAATGTGTAAAGGTTAGCCACAACCAGATGGAGAGGAACCACTACAGAATTAATGCGCCTGAGGTCTTGAACCAGGTGATAGTTACCATTAGGCTTCTTAATTGCTAGTATAGGGGTGTTGAAGGGGAAAGAGGTGGGACAAAGGAGTTGTTATTTTTTTTCTCAAGAGGTCAGAAATAATAGGCTTAAGTCCTCTGAGTCTCTGAAGAAAGAGAGGTTGGGTTATACACCTGGTACAGTCCAGTCATTGGATGACAACAGGAGAATGGTGTTTAGCAACAGAAGGGTTCTGGATGTCCCAGACTTTGGGATATCCCTGAGAAGCTGGTAAAGGAAGTAATATGGTAGTGTTAGTAGGTTAGCAGGGTAGAAGAAGCAGCAGAGGACCTGCTGGTGAGCTTGGGTTTAGGCAAATGCAAGGAACAAAGGAAATAGAGACTCCCAACCTACCTAGAAGATCCCTTCCTGATATGGGGACAGGGCATGTTGGTACTACTAAAAAGGAATGGGTGAGAGGTACACCCCTAAAAATGCAACTAAGTGGTAGGGTCTAGTAAGTGAAGTAAAGTTGTCCTCCTACCCCGACAATAGGAAAACAAGAAGGAGAAGTGGGTCCTAAAACTGTAATGCCTGAGTAAGTGGTTCCAGTGTCCAAGAGGAAGGAGATGGGCCACCCACATACCATGATATCTACCCAGGGGTCCCTGGTAGTGATGGCAGTGGTTGGGTCAGGGGAGCTCAAGCCTCCTCAGTTGGCCATAGCCAAGCCTACAAGATCAGTTGGAGTGTTATCTGCAAGTGATGTCCCCTTGTTCTGGGTAACATAAGGGCAATTGATAGCCCAAAGTCCCTCTTGACGGCACCTAGGGCATGGCCCCCTTGGCTTGCAGAAGTTAGGGAAGGCTTTTGCCCAATAACCTTTTTGACCATATTTGTATCAGGTACCTGGTGGTCTCTGTGTCTTAGAAGACCATGAGTCAGGAGTAGTAGCTGGGGCTGCTTGGACAGCCTTTGCCACCATAAGGTATTTTTGTTTGCAGACTTTATCATCTCTCCCATTGTACACTTTGAAGGCCAGTGCTAAGACTTCTGCCTGTGGAGTTAGGGGTCCCCTCTCCAGTTTTTTAAGTTTAATTCTTATGTTGGGGTAGCTCTGGGAAAAGAAGTAGGTCATCAGAATTTCCTTACCTTCTGGGTTTTCAGGATCCAGATTGGTATGCTGTAATAAAGCATTTGTAAGGCATTCTAAAAATTGAGATGGATTTTCCTGCTTGTCCTGGATAACCTCTTGGTATTTCTCAAAATTTACTGGCTTTAAGGCAGTTTTTCTAAGACGGTCCAGAAGACATGTGAAAAACCTGTCTCTGGCTAAAATACCACTTGCAGAATTGTAATTCCACTGGGGATCCTGGTCCAACACTCTCTCAGAGCCAATTGGGTATGTACCATTTGTTTGATGAATTCCATCTGCATGCACTCTTGCCACTACTTAGACTCGACTCGTCTGCATTCTTCAGGAAGTAAATTATTAGTAAGAATCATGTGAACATCATGGAAAGTCAAGATATAAGATTGAGTGACATACTGGAACTCTTTAATAAACTTGGAAGAGTTAGAAGTATAGGAACCTAGCCTCTTTTTGTTTAAGAAAGTTCACTAAGTGAGAATGAAACATGTACTCTGACAAGGCCATCTACCCCAGTAACATCTCTTTGAGGAAGTACCTTTGCTAGGTCAGGTGTCTCTGGAGAGGAAGGACTTGGGGGTTTGACTGTGGCCTAAGAGGAGGACTGAAGGTAGCTGCCAATGTGGGGCACTTGGAGTGACCCACAGCTGGCATAGAAGAAGGGGAGGATCTGGAGAGGTAGAGCTAGCAGGCTTTGGGGTATCTTGGTGAGAAGGAGAAACTGAGGCAATGGTTTGGTTTTTCAGCAGTGTGGAGACAGGTCTGCAGTGAAAAGGAGGTGGTTCATTAGCTGGATCTAGCATTGTAGTGTCATCTAACAGAGGTTGTGTAATTTCTTGGCTAAGAGAAGTTGGTTTGGGTTATAAGAAGAACACAGGGAGGGATTGGAGCGAAGACAGATAAATGCCTGGATATACAGGGGACCTCTTTCCATTTACCAGTTCACTGGCAATATGTATTAAGATCCCTTAAAATCCCCAGTGTAGGGGAATGCCAGTGCCAGGAAGTGGGAGAGGGTGGGGTGGTGAGCAGAGGGATGAGGGAGGTAACAGGGGATTGTTTTAGTTTTTTTTTTTTCTTATTTAATTTTTTTTCTTTTTTCTTTTGAAGGGGAACCTGGGAAAGGAGATATTGTAAATAAAGAAAACATCTAATAAAAAATTAAAAAAAAATAGTTGCATCTAGGCTACCATTAGTTGGTCACTTCCATCTAGTTGGTACTTAATCCAGATCTTATTGAAGAGATATTTAATTTTGCTGCCTTTAACTCAGGTATTAGCTTCAAAGATTTGAGATTTTCCAGGAGATATCCCAGTGGGGTGCCTGGAGGTATGTTCGAAGACATCACAGTACCCATTTGAGGGGTTATTGAAACATTCATAATGGTGTCCCCAAAATAGTCCAAAAACCAAAAAGAAATAAGCCAGGCTAGTGGCCCAAGTCATCATGAGGGCCCCCCAGTGGCTACACAGTAAGCCCCAGGCTTACTGCAGAAAGCAACCCTACACCAGTGTCAGGGATTTCTTTAAACAACTGCAAGAGCCTGGAAGGGGAAGGGAACTAGAGCTGCTTTCGAGGGAATGGTCTCCCAATGGATGTCCTAACTCGTATGTCAGCTGGGAGGCATGGCTGTAAAATGCAAACCCCATAGTCCCCAGAAAAAGCTGGCCAGGCTGTATCTGGAAACTAGAGGCCCTCCTATCACCTGATCCTACCAATTAATATGCCACTATCTGTGTGAGAATTATAGCAGACTGATAAATAGAAACATGAAACTGAATGGGTAAGGATGGGCCCAGGGAGATGCCATCCCCACAAGATAGAAGAGGAGGGCACAGCTCACATGGTAGAAGTTTGTATGTTCTGCAGTGCATGGTGAGTGTCTTGGCTGTCTGGTGGCTAGGCTTTGGCAGCAGTGGCTGCAGCAGCTTGCCTGGTGAAAGCCTGTGATTCTTGGAGCTACCAGCAAAGGGGGCTGTGAACTCACATACTCATGGCAGCTGAGGTTGCCAGTTGGTATGTGGCTAGTCCATGTGGCCATGATCTCCACCAGTCCCCTCTGCAGAGCTCCACAGCAGCTGTGTATGGGACTGGCAAGTTCCTGAGTTTCAGAACTAAATGATGATGTGTTAGAACAGTGGCTTGTGTCAGCACACACCACACACTAGGCCCAAACAGTTCCACTTGTGAGAGGTTTAATTGGGAGAGAGAGAGAGGCTGGTGGCAGAAAGAGAAGAGGGGGAGAGAGAGCAAGGGAGGAGTGTTCCACCATATGGGTGGTGACATGATGGCTGCAGGTCAAGGTGGGAGGTGAGCACAAAGGATTCTGGGAATATGGTGGCTGTTGCCTTGGAAACAAGTCTGTGAGGCCTGCCTATCTGACATCACAGATTTCGGAGGCCCTGAAAACCAGATACACTGAATCTAATAAAAGATAAAGTGGGAAAGAGCCTTGAACTCATTGGCACAGGGGGAAATTTCCTAAACAGAACTCCAATGACTCATGCTCTAAGATCAAAAATTGATAAATGGGACCTCATGAAACTAGAAAGCTTCTGTAAAGCAAAGGACATAGTCAATAAGGCAAATCTGCAACCTACAGATTGGGAAAATTCTTCACTAACTCCACATCCTATAGAGGGCTAACATCCAAAATATATAAAGAACTCAAGAAGCTAACCACCAAAAAACCAAACAGCCCAATTAAAATGGGGTATAGAACTATACCAAGAATTCACAAGAGAGGAATCTCTAATGGCTGAGAAGCACTTAAAAAATGTTTAAAGTCCTTAGTGATCAGAAAAATGGAAATCTAAACGACCCTGATATTCCACCTTACACCAATCAGAATGCCTAAGATCAAATCCACAGTTAACAACATATATTGGCATGAATGTGAAGAAAGAGGAACCCTCCTCCATTGCTGGTGGAATTTCTAACTGGTATAACAACTCTAGAAAACAATCTGGAGGTTCCTCAGAAAATTGGAAATAGAACTAGATGAAGACCCAGCAATACCACTCTTGGGAATATACCCAAAAGATGCCCTACCATGCCACAGGCTCATGTTGCACTACATTCATAGTGGCCTTATCTGTGATACCCAGAAGCTGGAAAAAAAAAAAAAAGCAGATGTCCCGCAACAGAAGAATGGATACAGAAAATGTGTTTCATTTACAGAATGGGATACTACTTAGCTATCAATAACAAGTACATCCTGAGTTTTGCAATAAATGGATTGAACTAGAAATCCTGAATGAAGTAACTCAGAGCCAAAGGGACATGTGTGGTATGTACTCACTAATAAATTAGGCAAGAGAGAGAGAGAGAGAGAGAGAGAGAGAGAG
>NW_022196914.1:17445856-17475381 GCF_008632895.1 Mastomys coucha
AGAGAGAAGTACAGAATATCCAAGATACAGTCCACAGAACTCAAAAAGGTCAACAAGCTGAAGGGATCAAGTGAAGACTCTCCAGTTCCACTTGGGAGGAGTAAAAAGCAATCACAAGTGGGGAAGGAGGAAGGGACTCAGTAAGAAAAGTGGAATGGGGGTGGGAGGGAGAGGGGAACCTGATCTGGTATTAAGTGAGGGAAAAGGACTGAAACCCTGAGGGCCAACAGAAAGAATGGAAAGAAACAACCTCAGGAGGAGTTTGGGGGCACCCTCCAGAATTCACCAGAGACCTGGGAGGTAAGAAACTCCCAGGACTCAAAAGGAGGGACCTTAGATGAAATGCAGGACAGAAGCGAGAGGGAACTTATAGAACTCAACTCCAGCAGGGAGACAGGGCATCAAGTGAGGGAGGGGATTCCCATCCCTCACTCAAAACTCTGACCCATAATTGTTCCTGTCTAATAGAATTGCAGGGTTGGAAATGGAGAGGAGCCTGAGGAAGAAAAAAAAACATCAACAGTCCCAAAGTAAGATCCATCTCAAGGGGAGGTCCCAAGGTCTGGCACTATTACTGATGCTATGGAGCACTCACAAAAAAGGACCTAGCATGACTGCACTATGGAATACCCAACAAGCCCTGAAAGAGTCAGATGCAGATATTTGCACCCAATCAGTGGACAGAAGCTGCTGACCCATGTGGTTGAATTAAGGAAAGGCTAGAAGAAGCTGAGGAGGAGGGCAACCCTGTCTCCACCAACCATGCAGCAAATACAAGCTGTTATGAGGCCCCCAACACATACAGCAGAGGACTGCTGTGTCTGGCTTCAGCCAGAGAAGATACATATAGCCCTCAAGAGGCTGGGGGCTCCAGGGAGTTTAGAGGTCTGGTTGGGTGGAGGGTGGGGGTTGGGAACATTCTCATGGAAACAGGGGGGTTGTAGGAAGTATAGGATATGGAACGGTTGGATAGTGGACTGGGGGGTGGGGTGGGGTAATAAAATCTGGAATGTAAATAAATAAATAAAAATGAAAAAATTATATTTATATACAAGGAGTATTAAAAGGAATTTCTGTGACATGTGAGAAATTACTATCAAATTAGACAATAAGCATGCTAACATTAGAAATTAAGGTCATATAATTATTTTAGTAACAGTTGCTTTGTCTATATCTTCTTTTGCTTTATGCATTTGCATTAATTTTAAATGAAATGTGTTATATTGTTGCTGAGTTTGAGAATCTGAAAAAGCCAATCAAAGTAACTAAAACTATGTTATACAAGAAAAGAGCATTAACTAATAAGACATTACAAGTGATGATGATGCATTATTGACCAAGCCAGCTCAGTCAGTCAAGAGGAACTCAAGTGAGGGAGTAGGGATTGAAAAAGAAAAACAGATAAAATTATGACTCCAGCCTGTACTGAGGCTGAAGTACCTTTATTCTTTTCCAGTCTGCTTTTATATCATTCTAGGTACATCCAAAATACATGGTCATTTCTTAGAACAAAGACAAATTAATCAAGCAAAGTAGGAAAGAAGGAGATCACACAAGAAAGTAATTAAGCAGTGTAGTAAGCAAAATATCACATAAGGAAATAATTCAGCAAAATAGGAAACAAAGCCCCATGGTCACTATTATTCTTATCTAAGCCTAATCCCTTGTCCAAGCCCAGTAACAAATGCCAAACTTCTAGAAGCAGCACCAAAAGCTCCCAACACATTTAAATCATGCAACAATTGTTGCAAAGAACATGCATTAAAAAGAACATGCATTAAACATTAAACAAGGAAAGTGCAAAATAAATTAAAGGTCACATATTCAAAATCAACTCCAATTAGTTCCCTCAGCTTTCTTCTATAGAAATATTTGCCAGGAAACTCATTAAGAGACATACTATTTAATCCCTCAAAACTGACTCTGTACTTGAATCTAAAAATGCTGAAACCAATAAACTGAAAGTAGTTCTATGTAATATAAAACTGATGAATAAGAAAGAAAAGAACAGAGATAAAAAGACAGGTTAACATTCTCCAAAGACCTACCAAGTTACTTCCCTAGGTAGGATGTGTAAAGTTTTAAGCACAACACTTCCTATAGGTTTTCAGTTTCTCACTTTTCTATGAGAAATATATATATATATATATATAGATAGATAGATAGATAGATAGATAGATAGATAGATAGATAGATGTTTTTCAAACAGCCATTTTCATGAAGAAGATCTACAAACCTCTCAAACATGTCAATTTCCCAATTTCACATTCGTTCAAGTCTCAGAATTACATCTGACTTGGAAAAACATATCTGGGATTCATTCATATTCAGCAAATTGCCCTTATGAGTGGAGAAGTAATAGTCCATAAATCTCAATTTCTCATCTGGTAAAGGGAATAATAATATGGACTTTGCCAATGTCTTTCTTTAAAATTATAAAAGTATGTATTTAGCAGTGTTCCAAATATTAAACTTTAGTGGTGGACAACATTTGAAATTGATCACCATTTCTTCATGTCTCAATAGTTTTAATTTTAACCTGATATTGATATTGATATTAATGGCTTTGAAAGTGTAATAAAATAACAGCTAGTGGGGCTTTAACCAGGGAGTTAATATACATTGTCTTGGTCTAGCTTTGAAAGCTTTACATGAACAGTACTTGTCCTGTCTTTTGGAAAAATCTGAAATTCAAATATTTAAAATTTGCGAGGGCTTAGATTCAGTCTGTGCCTAGAATGCCAATGCTGGTCAGAATAGAAAAATAATGGAAGCTTCTATAAATTGAAAGTGGATCACTATCAATAGGCAGGAGGACAAAATAGAGGGGCAGGCATTACTTGTAACTTACCAGAGAAGAGTTCAGCTATCAACTTTCATTAATTTGGATATAGATTTTTTTTCCCCTGTAAGTGTCATCCTAAGCAGAAAGATCCTGGTATTGCCCATCTAGACTTCTGAATAATGTGAATTGTTAAGTCAGTGTACTTTTGTGCAAGTAAATTTGTGGTAATTGGCTGCATGGTAATAGAAAACTAATACAATTTTGCATAATAAAATGTACTTTCTCTTCCACTTAGTTGGTTATAAGCAAACCTTATTGCCCTCTTTCCACAACACAGCAGTCTACTGAGTGTCATGGCTGCATGCTGAGGATAATGTTTATTATAAATAATTACAAACATTTGTATAACTCTTTTAGTAGCTAACAGCATTTGAGTAAAAAATTCACAAGTTTTTAATATTATATCATACAGATTAAGTCATTTATAGGACCCATAGCAATTTACTACTTGAGGTGCTTCTTGAACCTAGAATAGCTCTTTTTCTATGAAGTGGTAAAATCCCAAATTGCAGTGAATAAAGCAAATCTTATGACAAAAATACATAATCATATTTATCTCCAATCTAATACTATTGACCCATCCACAGGATGCATGGATCTATAAAGATTTTAGCTTGGTAATAATAATAATAGAAAAAACTGGATAGCCTAAAGAAAGTTTTCCAATTTTCAATTAATGTATCCTAAAATATTTTTTAAAATTCAATATGATTTTAGCATCTTGAAAAGATTTTGCACTTCCACAATCTCAAAATCCTCTGGAGAGTCAGTTGTCTTCTCTTATAGACATTGTACTTCTGACCATCTTTTGATTATACTACCTTGAACTATGTTGGAGAGACCTTGGAGTTAATAAAATAAACAGTTCAATATAGCATGTGGAGGTCAACAATGGGAATGTGATCACATTAAAACTCAGATGTCAAAGGATATTTGATATGTGAAAGGCAAGAAGAGAGGAGGATTTAGATGGACCGAGACTCCTAAAGTGAGCAAAGAACAACTGAAAAGATTGAGGATTCATTTCACTCTAAACAGACTAGTATACTGGCCATGGGGAGATGGAGAGAATGAATTGTCCAATGATACTGTAGCACCAATTGACTAGAGGTAAGGAAACCAAAGCATGTGTCTGAGTAATTCCATTTTGCCTACAGGTTTTCAGTTTGTATTCAATATTTTCTTTTGTAGTAGATTGGGTAGTAGGGGTAAATGAAGCATGGACTTATCAAGATTTCAGTCTGTAAACATTGGAGGAACAGGGATGGTGCAATGTAACAAAACTGAAGCTGCATTCGACTTCACAGCACTTGGTAGGCTGAGTTTGGATGACTAGAATGTTAAAAGCAGCCTGAGCTACACTGGCATACCAGATGTCAAAAACTGCCAAAGAAAGAGACAGAGAGGAGGAGGGAGAAGAGAGAGAAGGAAGAGTGTTGGATGTGAGACGGAAAGGATGGAGGAAGGAAGGAAAGTACAGAAGTAACTATGATTTGCAGGGACAAAGAAAAGGAGTAGAATATGAGGGAATGGCCAGCCAATTATTGGCCCAACTTGAGACCCATTGCAAGGACAAGAACCAATCCCTGAAACTATTAAAAGATACTCTGTTATGCTTGCTTAGAATACCTGTACTTGCAAGGCTCTACCTAGCAAATGACCTAAACAGAAGCAAAGATCCATAGTCAAATATTTGAGAGAACTCAGGGAGTCTTGTGGAATAGTTGGAGGAAGAATTGAGGGACCTAGAGGGAATAGAAACTCCATAGGAAGACCAAAAGAGTCATCTAACCTGGACCCTTGGGAGCTCACCAAGTGTGAATCACCAGCTAAAGAGCATGCATGGTCTGGAGCCCAGCTCCCCAACTCCACTCCTACCTCCCGTTTATATGTAGCAGATATGCAGCTTGCTCTTCTGGAGCAGGGGCTTATCCTGACTTGGTTACCTGTCTGTGGATTCTATTTCCCTAACTGAGATGTCATGTCTGAACTCAGTGGGAGAGGACATGCCCAGTCTTGCAGTGTCTTAATGTGCCAGGGTGGCTGGTAATCGAGGTTAGAGGGCTCCTTCTTCTCATAGGAGAAGAGGAGGAGAGATTCAGTAGGGACTGGGTAAGGAGGAAGAATCAGAGGAAAGGGGTATGGCTGCAATCACAATGTAAAATGAATAAATAAATGAAAAAGAAATTGGAAAAGAAAAAAATGTAGCTATGCAGTTCATATGACTCAATGGTAGAACACTTGCCTCGCATACACAAGGCCCTTCTTTGTATATCAGTATTGCAATAATCAACAAATTTGGGATTAATAGAATACTACTATTTAGAGGAGCTCATTTATAAATTAAAAACAGAATATATGTGATGATATCTCTATAAAATGGTACATGGACAACTTTATGTAATGTTTAAGTATAGTTATAAATAGTTTAATTTGTGTAGCATTTATGTATGACCCTATATAGATGATGTTTATACACTAAATAAGTTAAATACTAATTGATTTTGTAAAACACTTCTGTGGACTATAATATGAATATATACTATAGTCAATGTAATCACTCTTTCTGTTTTGTTTTGTTTTTTTTTTAATGTATTTTTGACATTGCAGAAAGATCCTTTCCTATTTTATTTTAGTTTTTTGGTTATTTTATTCATTAACATTTCAAATGTCATCTCCCTTCCAGGATTCCTTTCCACAAACCCCCAATTCCATCCCTCATCCCCCTGCTTCTATGAGGGTGTTACCCTACCCACTCATGAAAACCCACCTCACCAGTTGAAAGAACAGTGTTTTGTACTTGTTGCTTATTCTTGGCAAAGTAAAGAAATAAAATGAAATTTTCAAATGCAAAATAAAACTCTAGCTTTGCCTCTGTGTGCTAAAGTATGTATGATACTATTAACACAAGTGTTTTTCAAGACATTTTAGCATACATTTTTAGTAATGCAGTTTAGTTTATTTTTAAACTTGAAAAATAGCATTAAATCACAAACTATTAAGTTGTTTATCTTTCTTGTTTGTTTCCTATTGGATTATGTAATTGCTTTTCTTAAAAATAATTAGTGTAAGAGATGTAAATGTGAGCAGATTTCTTTGAAAAAGAACATTCCACCTAATGTTATGAGTTATTGTTCAGCAGTGTTTACTTGAGAAAATAGATAATTGAATGTCACTTGCAATCGGTATGCACATCTCTAAATTTTTAAAGCTTCATTTTATGGGTGGCAATGAGCATAGGGGACCTACTTTTGTTTTTGTGCAAATCAATAATTGTATCAAACTTCAAGAAAAATATATAAAGCTAATATTTATACCTCTAAATTCATATTTCCACAATAAATAGAATGATTTATTTGATGTTTCCATGAATTATTTGAATACTGTAGAAAATTTACAACTTAAGACAAAGTCAATCTATCACCTTTCTTCATATAAATGCCTGTTTAAATGTCAGGAGTGAAATAAGCTTAAAGCCACAGCCTTTCCTGTGAACCACAGTACAACATATTTCTATCACTGCTCTTTGTCTTAGAAATGCTGGCTCATTTTAAAATTCATTAAGAACAATTGAAAATGCCAAAGTAAATTTTAGAAAATTTAATGCAGTAATTAAGTAAAAATTATCTAGTAGATTAGGTTGTCTTATCTTTTTATAAAGATAATACGTAAATGGAAAATAAGGAGAAGTAAATGGAGTTATAGAATTTTTCAAGATTATAATGTACTTATAATATTTCTCCTTTCTCCTAACAAACATCACATATACTTTCCTCTCTTTCAAATTCATGGCTTACTTCTCATTATTATGGCATGCACATATGTTTATAGATACATATGTATCCCTAAATAAAACCTGCTCAACCCGTGTAGTAATAACTCTATGTATATTTTCAGTGATGACTGTTTGATATTGGAAAACCAATTGTGTTCTTCTGAAAGGAAGACTGTTTCTCCCAGTTTCAATATTCTTTAGTTGACTGTAGTTCTTTATGCAGGGTTGAGGCTTTATCAGCTTTCTACCATCCACTTTGGCAAGTCTAAAGGTATCTCCATTCCTTAGCTCATTTTTGGGCAGTCATGTTGGTAAGACTTTCTGGGTATAGTGTGTGACATTCATAGGAGATACCATCTCACAGCAAACTATCTAATTTTGCCTATACAAACTTTTGCCCCTCTTCTTTAATGTTTTTGTTTTCTGAGCCTCACCTACTGGGTATTTTGTAGATAAATCTATCCACTGGGACTGCGATCCTCAATTCTGAATTATGAATGACTGCCATTTTTGTAGTGACTTCCATGTTTTTCATAGAGAAGTTTCTTTGAAGAGGAGTAAAGACTATACGTATATGTAGTTTTAAGATTAAATGTTCACAATGTTGTTAGAGCTTATGTTGGTTTACTGAAATAGTGGTTGTAGAATCACTTTTTACTATACATGGGTTCACAAACACTGATTGATTATATAGGTTTCCAGAGCCAGGCATGGATTCATTCTGGTTGAACAGATCTTAAGTCCAATTGGAGCTGATGGTTACTATTAAGGTAACCCTGCTGCAACCTTTGTGTTATAGTGCTAGGCTGGACACTCATATGGTTCACAGGCATCATAGTTGGTTAGAATGTTCATTGATTCTCTTCCTTGGAAGCTTGTATGTTGCCTTTTGGTATCATGAAAACTAATCCTCATGAGGAAGAGATTCAGGTTAGTTCCAGAGTAGATGTATTTTGAGGATTCTTTCTGATATATCTATATCTATCTATCTACCTATCTATCTACCTATCTATCTATCTATCTATCTATCTATCTATCTATCTATAGATATAGATATATATGATATATCTGATATATATGATATATATATATATATATGTTGATTTTATCAAAAAGGACTTAATTTCAACCTTAGAACTACAACCAATGGCAATAGTGATAAGCTGTGAGTTTGGAAGTGTCTTGAACAGTCCTGACCAGGGCTTTTCGTGACCTGTATTGGATTTTCTTCAGGCAAAATTTGGCTCTTGGAAAGAGTATAGTCAAGCTAGATGATAAATTCATTAAAATTACTTACATATATTTATATCCACAGTTGCATCTATGATAGATTTACAAGTTAAATTGGTAATATTGTGATTATTTTTATGCTTTCCCAGACATGCTTATTGCTATTTTACCCTCCTCTCTTTTACTTCTGTATTTTCCTTTCTCTATCTCTGAAGAACCCACTCTTGCTTTCCAATTTCATTAATCAGAATACTTGGATGCTCCTCTCTCCCTTACCCTCCTCTAACTTTCTTCTGAATTTAATTACCCCACACACAGCCCAGCCTTCCAATTTCCCTGATCATCTCATTTATATACTGATGTTTCCTTCTGTATTAGTCCCCAAACTGCATTGACCATCAATGGTCCTGTTGTACTGAAATTCCTGTTTTCCTCAATTAGAACCCAATTACTCCAAGCTGTATGTTTACAACTAAAGATCTGAATCCTGGAGTTCTTAATGAGTGAACATGTGGCATTTGCTTTTCTGCAGTTATGTTACTTCACTCAGCATGATCTTTTCTAGTCCCATCTATTTACTTGCAAGGTTCATGAATTAATTTTTCTTTATGCCAGAATAATATTCAGTGTATATGTAACACATTTTCATTATTCATTCATGAGTGGAAGAATGTTTTTATTGTTTCCACTTTCTAACTATCATGATTAGACCAGCAATGAGCATGGCTGTAGAATAAGATGTCAAATCCTCCAGACATATGCCAAAAAGTGGTATAGCTGGATCATTTGATAGATCTATCTTTATCTTTTGAGAGATTTCTCCATAGTGATTTCCATAATCACTGGACCAGTTTGGAATCCTAAAAGAGACCCTGCATAGTCAAAACAATCCTGAGCAAAGCGAATACTATAGGAAAGGTAAACAATTCACATCAATATTTACCACAATGATATATTAATATAAAATGATATTATATGATACTGACACAAAACAGACTTGTAGACCAATGGAACAAACTTAAAGAACTAAACATTAATATATGTAAGTTTAGTCACTGATTATTTGAAAATGATTCAAGATCAGGAAAAGAAATCAGCTTTAACAAATGATGCTGGAAAAACTGGATATCCACATTCAAATAACACAGTTAGATCTATATCTATTACTATGCATAAAAACTAATTTCAAATAGGTCAAACACCTAAACTTGAACTTTGTAACACTAAAAATGATAGTAGAAAAGAGATAGTGCAGTACCCTACATGATATATGTTTAAGACCAGACTTTTTAAATAGGATTCCATCTAACCATGAATTAAGACCAACAATTGACACTGGAGACTTTATGTAACTAAGAACATTTCTGTATAGCTAAAGAAAGATGAACTCAGTGAAGATAAAGCCTACATACTGCAGGAGAATATTTGTTGTTGTATATCTAACAAAGAATTAGTATCCAGAATATATAAATACCCTACAGAACAAAGAGTCCAAGAAAATGAGCCATTTGAAAAAATATGGCCCCGCATCTTGAATAGAGAGTTTTCAAAAGAAAACTAATGGCTAAAGAATATTTAAAAAATATTCATTGTCCCTTGCAATGAGAGCAATGCAAACCAAAACAATTTTACTATGGACAGAATGGCAAAGATCAGTGGAACCCTGACAACAAATTTGGGAGGAGGGGCAAGTTTTGGTATATTTTAAAAGAAAGTAACATGACAAGATAAAGTGTTCTTAACTAAATAATGGATTTAATACCATATGCTAAAGCAGTGATGATGAAGTCTTATTAGCAAGATTAGGATCAATTATTCTCATTGTTTCCTAAAACAATAGGGAATTATAGTGCTCTAAGAAGTAAAGTAATGAAATAGATAATTTCAAAATCTTGAAATTAGGTGAGATAAATGTGACCCTAAAACCTGGCTTGGCTTTATGGCACTGATCTCCATGCAGTTTGGAATGGAATGGACAAAAGCTACTACTTACAAATTAAAAAAATAGGACCTACTGTATAAAAGTGGGGTTAGAAAAAATTGGAATAGTAATTACTACTTTAAGATCCTTTGTTGGATAAATAATAGTGAAGAGCCATTAAATTAAAGATTTTGCTGAGACAGAAAACTGGTAACTCTTTCAAGTATATATGGAGTTAATAATGTTAGAGATTTTAGCATACTGGAAAATACTAATGTTACCCAACTTGGTGGTTTTGTAGGGAAAAATGCTAAACATAAACACTAAATATTGAACAAAATTAGTCTGGGAACCTGTACACAATGCATTAAGAAATATGAAACCAGTAAATTCTGTTTTCATTGACAAGGGTAAAAAAGGTAACAACTGAGCAAAAGTTAGAAAAATTCATAAATTAGAAATTTATTGGTTGACCTTTATAGCCCAACTTATCAATATTGGATTATTGGATAGAAATATGGAATATTGGAGGCGAGATAAAGTTTGATAAAATTTGACCTCTAATTAACATATGCTATATAATTCATGCAGTTGTGTAAGATGGAAAAAAACCCAAACTATCTTAACACCATAGACTGATTATGCAAAGAATTATACTTAGTACACTCAAAACAATAAGCAATAAATTTCTAATATCAGGCATATACACTATCAACATATGCTATTTTCCTGGGTAAAATGTGTGATCTTAAACAAATATCAAAAATGTACAAGAACTGTCTATATCTTCCATGTCAAAGAGATGAATCTAGTATTCATAAATTACTTAATATTTAGAGAATTACTAGATGTATTAATTACAGTTAGAATATTAGGAGAGGGAGTTGGAAATGAAAGTGATTTTGAGGGTCTACAACTATTATAATATCAAATCAGAATCTCTTCTTATTAAGGATAGTAAAGGTTATTTTATAAGGTTACTTTGTGTGTTTTGAATTTTGTATTTTTCTTTCCTATTCTATTTAAATAACTAGTAAACTTGGATGTGATAATATTTGTGGACTTGATGTTGAAGATTATCTTTTATGAGAACTTATCAGAGAAGGTTTAACACATTTACCATAGATGCTGAACAAATATAAGGCATCTCTAAAACATCTCAACAAACCCATCATGTGTTGAATATGCACAATAATCAACCATTTAGTGAATATGTACATGGGAAAACATCACTAAACAATAACTAAAGCTACAGGATAGCATCATTTTCTTCTGGACTGGGTGCCCAAGGGAAAGTATCAGTCACTGTCACTGCCAGCCTCTTAAGAGTATATAAAACCCTAAATTACTAGGAAAGGAAACAAATTACAATTCCAATTGTAAAAAAATTACTAATCCAGATTCCAATAGTAGAATATGTTCTAAAATGAAAGTGGGAACCATTAATTTGATTATTAAAACTCAAAGAAAAAAACCAAAGAAATAGATACCAAAAAAACAAATAACACAGTTAAAATTGGAATACATATCTAAATAGACATTTCTCAATAGAGGAATCTCAGATGACTGAGAAACACTTGAAATGTTCAACAACCTTAGCTATCAGTCAAATGAAAATCAAAACAACTTTGAGATTCTATCTTATTCCTGTCAAAAGGGCTAATATCAAAATCACATGATAGCTGATGTGTAAAAGGATGTAGTTCAAGGGCCACTCCATTACTGGTGGGAGGGGAATCTTGTACAGTCACTATAGAAATTAGTATGTCAGTCTCTCAGAAAATTAGGGTTTGAACCAACCTCGTGACCAACTATAGCACCCTTGGGCATATATACTCAAAGGATGCTTAATCTTACCATAAGGACTCTTATTGAATTACATTCATTACCAACTTTTTTTCATAATATCCAGAAACTGGAACAGATCTAGATGTCATTAACTCAGAGAATGGAAAGAGAAAATATGGTATATTTACACAGGGGGATATTACTCACCAATTAAAAAATGATACCATGAAGCTTTCAGGCAAGTGCATGGAACTAGATAGTATCTCCCTAAATGAGGCAGTCAAGATGGAGAAAGACAAACATGGTATAAACTCACTTATCATTGGATATTAGCTATTAAGTAAAAGATTATCATGCTACAACCCATAGATTCAGAGAGGCTAGGAAACAAGAAGGACGTGAGGGGAAGCAGGACACCTAGGGATCTCCGGAGGAAGTAGAAATGGGATATGTTTTGCTGTTGGATGGGGGAGGGTAGGAGATGAAAGCAACAGGGCCCAGACAGCAAGGTGTGGAAGTAGAGAGTACAGAGAGAGATGAGTGTAATTGAAGGGCATTTGGGAGGGCTATGTGGGAACCCAATGCAGTGGAAACTTCCTGGAATCTATTGGGATGTCCTGGAAAAGACCTCTAGCAATGTGTGATACAGTCTCTGACAACAAGGAAAGTCTTCTAGTGGTAGAATTGGGACATCGCCCAGCCACAAAATCTTCAGCCTATAACCTGTCCTGCCTACAAGATAAAATTTGTGATGTTGGTGCAAAAATTATTGGAAGAGCCAAGCAATGACTGGTACAACTTGAGGCTCATGCCACTGGAATGAACCCATATCTGTCAATGCCTGGAGTCAGAAAATGAAGGCTGATACTGCAGAGACCTAGGACAGAATCAAACACAGCAGAAAAAATGTCAATGAAAATTTGATGAACTGATTCCTAATGATATTCTGCTATATTCATGGATTGATTGGTGCTTAGCCCAACTGTCATCAGATATGCCTCCATCAGCAACTAATGGGGGCAGATACAGATATACAGGACAGGCAAACATTAGGCAGAGCTCATGGAGCCCAACAGAAAAGAGAGAGAAAGTATTGTTGGAGGCAGAGGAATCAAGTGCATCATAAGAACACATAGAATCAACTAAGCTGGGCTCATAGGGGCTCCCAGAGACTAATGTGGCAATCGCAGAGACTTCAAGGGGTTGTGCATGTATGCTATGTTTGTTTGGTTTTTTGGTTTTGTTTTGGTTTGGTTTGGTTTGGTTTTGTTGTTGTTGTTGTTGTTTTTGTTTTGTTTTGGTTTTGGTTTTTCAAGACAGGGTTTCTCTGTGTTGTCCTGGCTGTCCTGGTACTGACTCTGTAGACCAGGTTGGCCTCAAACTCAGAAATCTACCTGCCTCTGCCTCCCAAGTGCTGGGATTTCTGGCAAAGTTTGTATTATCTTGTAGTTCTTGTGGGGAAACTAACAGTGAGAGTGGGCAGTGGCTGTCTCTGATTCTTTTTTCTGCCTTTGAAACCCTTTCCTTTTACTGGGTGGCCTCAAAAGACTTGTTGTGAGGGCTTGTGCCTAATATTACTGTAACTTGTTATGCTGTATTTGGTTGATATCCTGGGAGGTCTGTTTTTTTCAGAAGAGAAACAAAGGAGGTCTGGATCCAGGGAAGAGGTGAGGTGTAAAGGGCAGGAAGGAGTGGAGGAAGGGGAAGTATGGCTGGAATATAATGCACGAAAGAGTAAAAAATTAAAAATTCACAGTCACTCATCTGAAGCTGTAATACTAATTTTATGAGTATGGAAATAGAGTCACAAAGAAACTGCAGTATATGATTAAAATCCTTCTGTTAACACAAAACCAAGTGGACTTCCACATGAAGTCTACTAAATAATATGAAAGTTACATTTGAAAATATAGACATAAATCACAAATGGTATGATTCTACCAACAATAGGATGTTTTACACAATTGTAGTTATTTACTTCTTTGTATACTATGAAGAAGGAACAAATAAAAAAGCAGATTCAGAAGCATGCAGATGAAATATTGTAATGACAAACACTATTCTTGAATCAAAGTGGCCCTGACTTATGCATGAAAAGAGTTTTAAAATATTATGGCAGGTTCTGCTCATTTTCCAAAGCAAATTGTGTGCTATGGGGATGAATCCTGAATTCTCATTGCTGTTTGAATTTCAAAGTAAGTTAGGGAAATTTTTATAGAAGCTTTTGCTTGAGATAGCACTGAGGAGATATTATCGAAGTCTCAGACTTGTTATTATTCATGTATAACTGGTTAACTTCAAAAGAATTATGTGCAATTTAACACATCCAATGGATCTCTAATTCAGTGAAATTTTTTTCACCTAAAAGTGGAATTAAACTAAGAGTTGTATTTATTATGTTGAGGAAGATGGTTTGATTTCTGTATATTAGGCCAAGATTCTTACTGAATGGTTTACTGTGTTAAATATGAAGCAACATAGAGAAAAATATAACAATAGCAAGAACAATTATAAATAATAATAAAACAATAATAGCAATAATAATAATAATAAAGAAATTAAGTTGCAAATTACACGACAGAACACACAAACAAATATATGTGTATATATGTACTATATATATCAGTATTCTCAGTAGAAGTTTTGATAATTACACATATATGTTAGTAGTAAGAAATGGAAAAATGTAGTGCAGAAACAAAACTAATATTCAGCAAAGTAATTCAAACATAGAAATGTCTTCTATGAAAGTCTATACACATTAAATTTAGATGCTAAGATAAGCTTGTCTGTTTTTGACAGCAAGTGCACCAAGAGGATTTTTCTCAGTTTCAAACTTCAACAGTAATGTCTGGTATAATAAGTCTGAAAATTCATAGTTCATTCATAAAATTAATATGTCAGTGCCTGAGGAATCAGATACAGGTACACTAAGGAATCATAAAGAGGGAAATTGTGCAATTCTGGCTTAAGTAAGGTGGAGATGCCATGAAGAGGAAAAACAACACCATTGCCTAGAGATAAGCACGACAGTATTGAATTCAGAAGGTTTCTCTGGAAAGCCATAAATAACTGAAATTACTTTCCCTTATAAGTGGCTTGGTTTGCTCCAGGCCAGAGTGCTCTTTTTGATAGTTTTCTGCAAATCAGCTTGCCAGGGGAGAGGGAAATAGAACAACAAATTCTTACTTGTTTTCTTTTCCCATTGACTCCTTTCTATTTATAAATCTTTCTTTCACTGTGATGAGAGCCTCTGCACACCTAATTTCTCTCATATATCACAAATTCTCTTATATATTAACAAAATTAAAAAGTCTTAACCACAATTTTGAAAACGAAACAAATGGATAGCATACTGATGTCTGAGATAATGGATACTGAATGTGTATTTTCTAATATCTGGTCTGAAGCATCCAAGCCAAATATTATATTGAGCTACTATATAAGCTGTTAATCCTGTATTCTTAATAAAAGAAATCTATGATGCCAACACATAACATTTAGGCAGCATCTTTAAGATGTATATATAGTAAAATTTTCTATAGTCAATTTAATGCAGTCTAGAAGCCTAAATCTAAACCAATATGATTTATTTATGAAAGATCATGTTATCATATGTGAGTTCCTATGCAGTGGAATTCAATACTTAAAAGATAGACCCTCAAAATGTATAAATATTGATGTAAAACTGGATTATTTAGAAAAATCCCATCAATTGCATATAAGGTAACAGATACTTGTAAATGACTAATCTTATAGGTTTGAAGGTTAACAAAAACCAATTCAGTCCAAGTAGTCAAAGTATTTTGACCTAGAGATATCACTGAGGCAGATTCATTTACATATCTAGTGATAAGGAATTTCCATGGTAAAGGTATTATATGAGACAAGACTTTGGAGCCTGATATTTATAGATGAAGGCAGCAGTCATATCCACGTGTTATTTCTTCCTCCATTTTCTTGGTCTTGTCTTTTGTGTGGTGCCTCCCATGTCCAGAGTACACCCTTCTCTTAGTCTATTAACTTGTCTTAGTTACTTTTCTTTTGTTGTAGTAAATGACATTGGTGAGACAACTTATGAAAGAAAGATGGAATTTGCCTTATGGTTAGATATGAAGGTAGAACAAACAGCTGGGAACTCAATCCTGCTCTAAAATCAAAAGGCAGATAGAGTAGGGTGTGACTAACAGGAGCCTTTTGAAACCTCAAAGATGTCCCCAGTGACACACCCCTTACAAATACAGAGGTGGATGCTTGCAGCCAACCATTGGACTGAGTATGGTGTCCCCAATGGAGGAGTTAGAGAAAGAACTGAAGGAGCTGAAGTGGGTTGTAACCCCATAGGAAGAACAACAACATCAGTCAACCAACACCCCCCCCATTGTCTCAGGAACTAAGCCACCAACCAAGGAGTATACATGGAGGGACCCATGGGCACACATGTAGCAGAGGATGGCCTTATCAATGGGAACAGAGGCCCTTGGTCCTGTGAAGGCTTGATGCCCCAGTGTAGTTGTAGGGAAATGCAAGAGTGAGGAGGTGTGTGTGTGTGTGTGTGTGTGTGTGTGTGTGTGTGTGTATATATATATATATGTATATATATATATATATATATATATATATATATATATAGAGAGAGAGAGAGAGAGAGAGAGAGAGAGAGAGAGATTGCTCTGCAACTTACTGCTACACAATCTGTCTTAGAATGTTTTTTAAGTTTTTATGGACTGGAGAGTTGATTCTTTCTGGATACTTTTATGCTCAAGGTCAGGTCTGAAGCTAACAGAATTGCAGCTAATGAGAACAACCTGTTCTCAGATGCTGGAAGACATTTCTATAGAGTCCCAGTCATAGTTCATGTCTTCTATCACAAATTCTCCTCTTTATCACACACACACAGATACCACACACACACACACACACACACACACACACACACAATCAAATGAACTTTTCCAGTTCAGACATTAGCCACAGCCTCAAGCAATTTAGAAAGCTCTTACTCAAGGAAATTGCAGGAATCACAGTAAGAACACAGGCTTGGGGAAGCTTTAACTAACTGCTTTTCTATTTCTCTTGCTTTCCACGATGTTCAAAAAATTCAATAGCCTGTAAGCCACAGCACGACAGACATTAAAGGAGAAGAATAAAATTGGAGCTTATTGAAACACCTCTTCCCAGGAGAATCTTATTGTTAGACATGCAAGGTGATTGCACAGCCCCAATTTACAAAATTAATCTCTAACATATATTACTGGGAGTTGACCCAAATTGAATGTACGTCTTTATGAGTACATTTTTTTCAAGTAAAATCACATGCAAAGGTTTAACATTGGGATTACCTAAAGAAGGAAATAGTTATTGGAGACAATGAAAATTTTAGGAAAATGCTAAATTCCAGTCAGGAAGTTTCCCATAAAACAATGTGCTGATATTCTTTCAAATCTGAAGTGCTGAAAGTACACTCATGCTATGAACAAGCCAATGCATATTTAGACACAAGCAATGAAAAGGGCCCTAAATCATTACACCTACCTTGCATTCATTAACATGCAAGCAGAGAGTAGAAGCTAACCAGCAGTTGAAAACTAGTGACTAACCCTCAACAAAGATGGAGATAGTAGATAGGAGATAAAAAAAATTAAGGTCTGACCAACTTAACTGGCTAACTAGGTAAACAATGACTTTCTTGGTTTCAAGAGGAAGAGAAAGTCAAGGGTATTGAGTTTTGTCAGAAGGTCTCTACAAAACAAAGAAACAAGAGCAAATTCTTAGATGTCTGATGTTTATTTCACGAGTACCCAAGGTACACTAGCTGAAGATAAATTGTGATACATGCAAAAGAAAGTAAAAGTATGATAAATATTAAGGTGACAGAGAAGGAAGCTGAACAAATATAAATTCTGATATTTTGGACTGGCTACACAAAAACCTAAGAGTCCTTTAATTACACCAGTCAGAATAACTTGTCAGGAAGAAAAAAATCTGTAACCCCACCCCAACACAAAACCAAAATGTTACCTTGTCTACTACTATAGAAATGAGTAACAATGCTTCTCAAAAGGTAGAATTGCCATCTGATAAGAGTTTTCCAGACCTGAGTATAGCTTTACCTGATTTACACCATACCATCTAAGAAAATCAATTTATATATTTTAAAAGTAGAAAAATAGAAAAAAGGGATGTTAAAGAATTTCTTCATTTTTTGTATACTGACTACAGAAGATTAATATTGCTCCAAAACTTGCCAAATTTTAGAACATTTTAAGGAAAATTTATAATGATGTACATTGATATATAATGATATAATATAATAGTATATGAGAAACATAACTATTATCAAATTGTATGTATAAGCATATATTATATTTATTAACATATGTATGCACATATATACATATACATATATGTGCATATGTATATATGTGCATATATATGTATATATACGTATATACACACACATATATATATGTGTATATATATGTATATATATATCTATATATATACATATATATACACATATGAATCTGGTGCATAAGTCCATTGTTTGACATCTGGATATCTACTAGGTGCTTGTTTATTAAAGTGTTATCCTCATTTGTCTGTGGATTGATAAATATGCTAGTCCAACTATTAAATGAAATGTACGTAAAGGAGTAGATCATTGCCAGTATCTATTCCAGGGAAATTCTAACCCTCTTTCTCTCTATCAACATGTGACAACCCTGCAAGCAGATATCCCTTTTTACAGCACGTCACTTTTGTCTTGATAGCTTTGCTGTGCAACAAGCTGATACACAAAGTAGATTTGTAGATGCTGCCCATAATAATGCAGATGGAATTGAACTAGACACCACTCAATTATGTAACACAATATTTGTCTATATTTTATATCTCCTGGATCCTTTTGGAGTGCTGAATATTGAGATGACAGAACATTTTGTCAGATATAGAAAACTTCAACTTAAAAGCAGCATCCAGCCGGGCAGTGGTGGCACACGTCTTTAATCCAAGCACTTGGGAGACAGAGGCAGGTCGATTTCTGAGTTAGAGGCCAGCATGGTCTACAGAGTGAGCTCCAGGACAGCCAAGGCAACACAGAGAAACCCTGTCTCAAAAAAAAAATAAATCAAAAACAAAAACAAATAAAAAAAACTATGGTATGAGTATTTTTGGATGTTTTTATCTGTTTTTAGCTAGGTGTAAAGTGAAAATTTTGAAGCGAACAAGTTCAATAGCTTTGGAAAACTTGCAGTCTGTTGAGAAAAGGTACATAACTGTCATGTTGGAGCCAGGAAAACTGTGTTATCATCAAGGTTAGCTTTGGCACAGGATGTGTGTCTCAGTGGATAAAAGGACTTGCTGCTCTTTTAGAAGACTTGCGTCAGATTCCAGCACCCACATGGTTCCATACAGCGACCTGTAACTCTAGCTCCAAGTCATGAAATGCCCCATTCTGGCCTCCACAAGAACTGTGCTCATGCTGTGACAAGCATACATACAGACAAAACACACATAAACATTAAGCGAATATTAATTTCATTGCTAAATCCTTTGATAAGAATAGAAGAAAGATGCCTTGAAGGGATATCAGACACTGGCTAGGCCCCATCTGTCAACAGCTCATGGATTTAATGTTAGAAACTCAAGAAAAAGAGTTTGCTTTAAAGAAATGCCAGTATTTGCAATTTAAAAAAAAAATGACAAAATCAAGTCATAGCTTGTTTACTTTTTAAGTATATGAACAAACTCAATAAAATTATGGTATGAATATGTAGCTATTTCTGTGATTTTCTTGAGTACAAATAACAGGTTATGCTTTCTGAAATTCTCTTGTTTATTAATCCTTAAGTAGAAAATATTATACATGTATGTGTGGTGAAAATGATTATTTGATATTCATATGCAGTATAATGATATTCATAATAAAAATAATTAGCATGTCTGTCACTACCCAACCTGAATATTGACTCCCCAGAACATTCAAACTTTAGCAGAAAATTTCTCCCTTGTGACAAAACTTACTCTGCTTTTCCTCTCAAGAAACAAATTGTCTGAGATTGATTATTTTAGATTCCTCACAAAAGAAAATATAGTCTTTACTTTATGACAGGTTGGGCATAAACTCAGATCTTCTGGAAGAGCTGCCAGTGTTCATAACCTCTGAGCCATTTTTCTATCCCCTTCCCCCAGTTATTTCTATACATTTTTTTTTCGTGAAGTGGGGTTGCTCTAAACTTCTAAGGCTTGTCCTAAATATTGGCTATGGCCCAGAAAGCTCTTGAATTTATGATAGTCTACCTTAGATCTTTTGAATAGGTAAAATTTCTGGCCTTGACCTTAAGACTCAATTTGTTTGATTACTTAAGAAAAATATGCATTACACTTACATATATGTGTCAAGAAGCTTTCATACTGCACATAATAGCTGTATGTAATATTTATGAAATATTAAGTAATACTTCCCTATGGCTGATTTGTAGTGCTCTAATCTCAGAAATGTAGACTATTTTTTTTCACAGCCTTTTTTCTGAAACTGAGTCTTCTCTGGGGAAGTATTTACTATTTGCAATTTAGGTTATCAAAACCTTTGGTACAGATAATTGTTCTTAGGTATATGAATTGCTAATATTTATTATCAGTGTAAGGATTGACAGTCTGTTTTTCTGATACTCAGGTAGGAAAATTAGACTCAGAAAGTGCAAGAAGAAAAAATGATTCCTTTCTGGAAATAGTGTCTTTTCCCACTTTGGCTCTGGAACATGCATGGTCATAATTTAAAGGACAAATGAACAAGACCAACAAAACTACTTGTCTTTGAGTGGATCCAATCTATCTCTGGAAGATATCCCTGGAAGAATAATCTGTAGAGAACTGAGGTGCATTTGTCAGAATTTGGAAAGGTAAACCCAGTAGAATGTAGGTTATGTACTATGTGTGACAACTGCAATGTATAACAAAACTACCCATCATCAATAAGAATATGGTAATTTAAAAATCAGCATGTTTTCCTGCCTTTTATTTTAAAATCACAATGTTAAAACTGTTTAGCTAGTATGTATTATGAAGGTACTTTTGCATTCTGTCAAGTACTATAAGTCAATATATTGAATGACTTTCATATGTTCTAACATTGGGTTCTGTTATCTGCTATGAACACATCAGCAGTACATATTAAACATACTCCCAAAACACAAAGTAGTTAATGTACCTGAATATATTCATGAGGAAAATAATTCTTTATTTATTTTCCTAGGTTTGAAATTTAAAACAAAACACATCAATACCCTTGTCATCACTAAAAGCAAAGTTTGTTCTTTATACCTCTCTCTCTCTCTCTCTCTCTCTCTCTCTCTCTCTCTCTCTCTCTCTCTCTCTCTCTCTCTGCCCCTTGTCCAGGTGGCATGTCTATCAAAGAGTTCGATACATGTATGTTTACAATTGTAATGTGCCCTTAACACTAAACATTTCTTTTTTTATTAGATATTTTATTTACATGTAAATTTCTCCTTTCCCAGTTTCCCCTCCAAAAAACAAAGAAACAAACAAAAACAACAAAAACAAACCCCTGTTGCCTCCCCCCTCCCCATGCCTGACACCCCACCCTCTCCCATTTATTGGCCCTGGCATTCCACTACACTGGGGCACAGAACCTTCACAGGGCCGAGGTCCTCTCCTCCTATTGATGATCGAATTTGCAATCCTCTACCATACACATGCTGTCAGAACAACCAGACCCCTCCATGTGCAGTCCTTGGTTGGTGGTTGAGACCCTGGGAGCTCTGAGGGTACTAGTTAGTTCATATTGTTGTTCATCCTAAGGGGCTGAAAACCCCTCAGCTCCATTGGTCCTTTCTCTAACTCCTTCATTGGGGACCCTGTACTCAATTCAATGGATGGCTGTGAGCCTCTACATCTGTATTAGTCAGGTACTATCAGATCCTCTCAGGAAATAGCTATATTTAGGCTGGCTTGCCCTTCCTTTGGTCTCTGCTCCATAATTAATCTCTGCAACTCCTTCCATGGGTATTTGGTTCCCCCTTTTAAGAAGGAGTGAAATGTCCACCTTTTGGTCTTCCTCCTTCTTGAGTTCCTTGTGGTTTGTGGGTTGTTCTTCCTGTATTCCAAACTTCTGGGCTAATAACCACTTATTAGAGAGTGCATAGTGTGTTTGTTCTTTTGTGATTGTGTTACCTCACTCAGGATGGTATTCTCCAGATCCATCCATTTACCTAGGAATTTCATAAATTTATTGTTTTTAATAGCTGAGTAGTACTCCATTGTGTAGATGTACCACAATTTCTGTATCCACTCCTCTGTTGAGGGACATCTGGGTTGTTTCTAGGTTCTGGTTATTAAAAATAAGCCTGCTATGAACATGGTGGAGCATGTGTCCTTATTACATGTTGCAGTAGCTTTTGAGTATGTGCCCAGGAGTGGTATAGCTGGGTCCTTAGGTAGTACAATGTCCAATTTCCTGAAGAACTGCCAAACTGATTTCCAGAGTGGTTGTACCAGTTTGCAATCCCACCAGCAATGAAGTAATGTTCCTCTTTCTCCACAACCTCTCCAGCATCTGCTGTCACCTGAGTTTTTATCCTAGCCATTCTAACTGGTGTGAGGTGGAATCTCAGGGTTGTTTTGATTTACATTTTCCTGATGAATAAGGATGTTGAACATTTCTTTAGGTGCTTCTCAGCCATTCGGTGTTCATCAATTGAGAATTATTTATTTAGCTCTGTACCCCATTTTTAATAGGGTTATTTGGTTCTCTGGAGTCTAACTTCTTGAGTTCTTTATAGACATTAGATATTAGCCCTCTATCAGATATAGGGTTGGTAAAGATCTTTTCCCAATTTGTTGGTTGCTGTTTTGTCCTATTGACAGTGTCTTTTGCCTTACAAAAGCTTTGCAACTTTATGAGGTCCCATTTGTCAATTCTTGATCTTAGAGTAGAAGCTGTTGGCTTTGTCTTCAGGAAATTTTCCCTTGTGCCTATTTGCTCGAGGTTCTTTTCCACTTTTTCTTCTATTACTTTCAATGTATCTGCTTTGATGTGGAGGTCCCTGATCCACTTGGACTTGAGCTACTGTTATTATGTCAGTTTACTCAGATAACAAAAATGTAATTATTTGCCCAATTTTTAGAACTAAACCATTTCTCAGATATACCTGATTTAAATGTTAGATGCTTCAGAATGTTAGAAAGGTTTAGTGTCAAAGCAAGCCAGTAAAGAACATCCCTCCACATTTTCTCTCCGGTGAGTTTCTAAGACTCCCAACCCTCAGTCAGTGGTACTTACTTTGAGATACCCCCAAGTGAGATCAATGCAAAAGCAAGAGATTTATTTTCTGACATGTCTGGGTCAACCTTTGATCAGTCCCTCTAGGGAAAGTGAGAAGAGTCTGAATGGCTATTACAAGCAGTTTTTATACCTTTTAGGGCACAGGGTACATCAGCAAGGTTACAGTTCAAACCTACTGACTAAGCACATTGACCTTTAAATCTATTGGTTAGCAAGCATGACATGCTTTTGAACTCTATCTAGAACTTTCCAGAGGGTCAGGTGACTATTAGTACATTCTGAGAAATTTTTACTCAAGAATGTTCCTGTGGTTGGAGAATGGAACTTGGCTTAGCCTTTACACCAGGCAGGAGGGGGAAGCTGTAATGAGGGTGTGGGACTGGAAAAGCCCTTAGGATCCCCCATTAATACTTTGACAAATGATGGATTTGTAATAGGTAATTTTGGCATCTTATTAATAGTAACTTCTTGACTATATGCACCTGTATGTATCTTAAGGTGCTTTTCCAAAGATGGACATCTTTAGGTATGGTTTCTATGGGGAGATTTAAGTGGTGAAGGAAGGTTTGTCCTGACTCTGGGTTGCACTATGCCATGAGCATAGCTCCAACACAAAGGAAAAAGAAAAAAATCAAAAAGAATGCTAATACTTTTCTTTCCCTTCTGATATACTTCATGAATAAGAAGCTTTGATTTTGCCACAACTGCTGAGAGTTAAACATGCCATCAAACAATTATTGTCACAATGATACAGCAAACCTTTGACCCACAAGAAAACATTCTTTCTTTACATTGTTTATTGTCAAACATTTGTCATGTCAACAAGAAAAGCAATAGTGATATAAATAAATGTGATAACCAAGGTGTGTTCTGATTAGTACAAAGACTAAGCTATTCAAATATATTAAAAGTATGCATCATATTTATACATCACAATTTTAATTCTAATATGTAATATAGAATATCAAAATATACAATTTATGATTTTTATTTAAATTTCAGACTGGCGGATTTATTTTCTAATGGTATATTATATTTTGGAAAGTGCAAACTTAATAAATGAAGAAAAACACACAATGTGGATATTTTGGAAAGCATAATCTTCATATTAAAATTTTTCTCATGATATTTCACATCAAAATCTACATTATCATAATTTATCTTAAGAAATCATCTTTAAAGAGAAAGAGTACATATGTTGGAAAATGGGAAAGAGTTTAGGTGTGTATCCATTAACTATATTAATAATGGAGTGTCCAATAATAAAATAGTGAGGTTTTAACTGTATTAAATTAAAGATAATTATATTTGGGGAATAGACATTTTCTGACTATAATATTAATGATGTTATTTAACATTTTCAGATTAATTGTACTGCATCAAATACCTAAACTTAGCATGTGTTAAATAACAAGGTCCTTTATCTGTCTCTTGTGTTTTCTTACTTTCTCCATTCATCTTTTACATACAGGCAGTGAAGTAAGTCTTTTACAGAGGAGAAAATTTAAAAGGTCTTTTAAAAGTCACATAGCTCTGTGTTTGACTGAAGCTCTAAGTTGGGGATTTCGTCTCTTGACGTTATTAG
The DNA here is from genome assembly GCF_008632895.1 of Mastomys coucha. Classification (NCBI taxonomy): domain Eukaryota; kingdom Metazoa; phylum Chordata; class Mammalia; order Rodentia; family Muridae; genus Mastomys; species Mastomys coucha. Next base: position 17,470,306 of record NW_022196914.1, read on the forward strand.
AAATTCTTTCTTATGATTATTGTAAATGACTGAGGATACTGAAGAATGACTCAAGTTGTGTTTTAAAATAGCCAACGAAAGTATGTCTCTTTAGTCCAAGAAGTTATTTATAATGAAAGCAGAAACTTTGCTTTCATTTGGAACACTTCTAACAGAAAAGGCTTTTAACTCCAATTTAAGGAACACCAGCTTTTGCACATCAGAGATAAAGGCTGTGAAATGAGATCATGAGGTATATTTTAAATAAAATCAACAGCAATTTTTAGTTCTAACATACCCTTCATTGTTTGATTTGCTTTGATTTTTACAATACTTATTCTTGTGTCTCAGTAAGAAGAAAATTGCATTTTTCCTTCACAGGTATAGTGTAGGAGGTCTATTTGATCGTTAGATGAACTTCTGTCTCATGTTGTAGAAAGGATTTTTGAAGTAAGTGCTTTATGAGTCACCAAAATACACCGCTAGAGAATTCCATTATGTATCGTTGAAAGGAGTCTTTCGTCTAAGAATAAGAACTTCCTCTCTTTTCCACAAAATCTTGCTGTAACTAAACAGAAGTTTTGAATTAGAAATATTGCTTTACTATATTGAGCCATGTAAGGTTGTGTAGGGTTGCACATTTGAGTAATTGTTGACATATAATTGAACAAGACTTTGCTATAGAGTTCAGTTTCTGCTATACAGTAATGGACGAATGCCCCAATAATCAGTTACTATGAAAAAGCTTCCATAATTTTAATTAATTTCTCATATATAATCCCTTTTTATGTTTGAAGACTTTTTCTGGATCACATTGTGATAGATACAGGTTAAAAAAGCTTAAGTTATAGGTCATGTCCAGCTGGTAGCAGATCTGGGCGGGAGGGAAATGGTGATACTATTTGTATGCAAACATTCTAGAGGATGTTAAATCTATACTCAGTGGACGATATATCTCAGGCTGACCTGGGCTACAGTCACCTTCCCCAGCTCTTCAATCTTTACATAGAAAAACTAAGTTTACCAGTAAAAAAGCCCTTATACAAGTTAAGCTTATAGATGGCACTGCCACACCAGTACAAACACTCCAGGAAGTAACCTACCAGTTAACCTTCTAAAGGAATGGAAAGAAATGAGCTTCAGAGCTAAAAGGAGAATATGCATTGAAAACTTCACTAGTATCAGTGTTCTCTACGGATCAATTGAACAATGACAACGACAATGCAAACACAAACACACACATCAAAAGTAATAAATTGCTATTACTTTTTTATTTTTTATTTTTTTAATATTTTCATATAATTATATTATTATCCTTTTCCCTTCCTATCCTTACTCCTATCTCTCAAATCCATTGGCCTTAATATTATTATTGTTATTGTTACTATTAATTGATTTTACATGCCTGTGTGTATGTTCTTTTTTTAATTAGATGTTTTATTTATATACATTGGAAATTTTATCACCTCCAAAATCCTCACTATGCCATCCCCTGTCTCCTTGATAAATAACCCACCCATTCCCTCTTCCCTGTCCTGGCATTTCCATATATTGGGATACCAAGCCTTTACTAGACCAAGGGCCTCTCCTTTTATTGATGTCCCAAAACACCATCCTCTGCTACATATGTGGCTGGAACCATGGATCCCACCATGTGAACTCTTTGGATGGTGGTTTAGACTCTGGTAGCCCTGGGGGTACTGGTTGATTCATATTGCAGTTCCTCCTATGGAGCTCCAAACCCCTTCAGATCCTTAGGTTCTTTCTCTAGCTCCACCATTGGGGACTTTGTGCTCAGTCCAATAGATGGCTGTGAGCATCCACTTCTGTATAATTCAGGCAATGGCAGGGCCTCTAAGGATTCAGCTATATCAAGCTCCTGTCAGCAAGCACATGTTGGTATCCATAATGGTGTCTGGCTTTGGTAACTCTGTATGAGATTGATCACTAGGTGGGACAGTCACTGTATGGCCTTTCCTTCTATTTCTGCCACAAACTTTGTCTTGTATTTCCTACCATGGTATTTTGATCCCCTTTCAAAGAAGGACGGAGGGTCTTCCTTTTTCTTGAGCTTTATGTGGTCTGTGAATTGTCTCTTGGGTATTCTGAACTTCTGGGCTAATATCTACTTATGAGTGTGTAAATGCCATGTGTGTTCTTTTGTTCTTGGGTTACCTCACTCAGGATGATATTTTCTAGTTCCATCTATTTGCCTAAGAGTTTCATAAATTCATTGTTTTAAATAGCTGAGTAGTATTCCATTGTGCAAATGTACCACATTTTCTGTATCCATTCCTCTGTTGACATCTGAATTCTTTTCAGATTCTGGCTATTATAAATAAGGCTGCTATTAACATAGTGGAGCATATGTGCTTATCATATGTTGGAGCATCTTCTGGGTATATGCCCAGGAGTGGTATAGCTGGGTCCTCAGGTAGTACTATGTCCAGTTTTCTGAGGAACCACCAAACTGATTTCCAGAGTGGTTGGTCCAGCTTGCAATCCCACCAGCAATGGATGAGCTCTTTCTCCACATCCTGGCCAGCATCTGCTGTCACCTGAGTTTTTATTTTACCCTTTCTGACTGTTGTGGGGTGGAATCTCAGGGTTGTTTTGATTTACATTTCCCTGCTGACTAAGGATGTTGAACAGTTCTTTAGGTACTTCTTGTCCATCAGTATTCCTCAGTTGAGAATTCTTTGTTTAACTCTCTACCCCATTTTTAACAGGGTTATTTGGTTCTCTAGAGTCTAACTTCTTGAGTTCTTTTTACATATTGTATATTAGACCTCTATTGGATGTAGGTTTGTTAAAGATCTTTTCCCAATCTGTCAGTTGCCATTTTGTCCTATTTACAGTGTCCTTTATCTTATAGAAGCTTTGTAATTTGACAATTCTTGATCTTAGAGCCTAAGCTATTGGTGTTCTGTTCAGGAAATTTTCCCCTGTGCCCATGTCATTGAGGCACTTCCCCAATTTCTTTTATATTACATTCAGTGTATCTGGATTTATGTAGACATTTTTGATCCACTTGGACTTGAGCTTTGTACAAGAAGATAAGAATGGATTGATTTGCATTCTTCTACCTGCTAACTGCCAATTGAACCAACACCATTTGTTTGAAAATGCTGTCTTTTTTCCACTGAATAGTTTTACCTCCTTTGTCAAAGATCAAGTGGCCATAGGTGTCTGGGTTTATTTCTGGGTCTTCAATTCTATGCCATTGATCTACCTGCCTGTCACTTTACCAATACCATGCAGTTTTTATCATGATTGCTCTGTAGTACAGCTTGAGGTCAGAGATGATGATTTCTCCAGGAAGTTCTTTCATTGTTGAGAATAGTTTTCACTATCCTGAGCCTTTTTTTATTCCAGATGAATTTGGAAATTATTATTGGAATTTTATGGGGATTGCATTGAATCTGTTGATTGCTTTTGGCAAGATGGCCATTTTTACTATATCAATCCTACCAATCTATGAGCAAGGAAGCTCTCACAATGTTAGTTAGAGTCACACCAAGGTATTTTATATTATTTGTGACTATTGTGAAAGGTGTTGGTTCCCTAATTACTTTCTCAGCCTGTTTATCATTTGATTAGAGGAAGGCCCCTGATTTGTTTGAGTTAATTTTATATCCAGCCACTTTGCTAATATTGTTTATCAGGTTTAGGGGTTCTTTGGTAGAGTTCATTGGGTTGCTTAAGTATACTATCATATCATCTGCAAATAGTGATATTTTGACTTCTTCCTTTAAATTTGATTCCCTTTGACCTCCTTTTATTGTCTAATTGCTCTGTCTAGGAGGTAGGGAGAGAGTGGACAGCATTTTCTAGTCCCTGATTTTTATGGGATTCCTACAAGTTTCTCTCCATTTAATTTGATGTTGGCTACTGGTTTGCTGTATATCACTTTTAGTATGTTTAGGTATGGGACTTGAATTACTGGTCTTTCCAAGACTTTTATCATGAAGGGGTGTTGTATTTTGTCAAATGCTTTCATAGTATCTAATGAAAAGATGATGTGGTCTTTTTTTTTTTGATTTTGTTTATATAGTAGATTACATTGATGTATTTCTGTATAGTGAACCATCCCTGCATTCCTAGAATGAAGCCTACTTGATCATGATGGATGATCATTTTGGTGTGTTCTTGGATTTGATTTTTGAGAATTTAATTGAGTATTTTTGCATCAATATTTGTTGCATCATTTTCTCTGTCCAATCACATTAGGGCAGTGACAGGCCTGTGATTGGACAAGAATAGAGAGATAGAGCTAGAAGTGGATGAGGAGAAAGGTCAGAGAGAGCAGGGGAGGAGCTGCTTGATCATGGAGTCAGAGGAAGATGATAAATCAGAGCCTGAATGGTTATAACCAGGTTAAGGTTTTTACAAGGTTAAATTAATTGGGTCGAAATTCGTCTTTATCATTTGGCATTGAAATTATGTGTTGACATCTTATAATTGTGATCTTATTATTATATCAACCTGAATAGATAATTAAACCTTAAGAGTCATGCTTTACCAGGTTCTAAGGCATTAGATGAATGATTGTGGAGGTGTGTAAAGAGTTGCATGTGAGCGAGATGTTACTGCTAGCTGGGAGCCAATAAGATGATATTGCAGGACAGTACTGGCTCTAGAATGTGATCCAGCTAGAAAGACAATTTGTTGGGTGGATTATTTTTTAAATATTCCTGCAATAGGTATTCATAAGAGAAATTGGTCTAAAATTTTCTTTGTTGGGCCTTTGTATGGTTTAGATATCAGCTTAATTGTGGCTTCATAGTATGAATTGGGTAATGTTTTTTTCTGTTTCTATTTAGTGGAATAGTTTGAAGAGTATTGGTATTAGGTCTTCTTTGAAGATCCCATAGAATTCTGCAATATACCCATCTAGCCCTGGGCTTTATTTGGTTGGGAGTCTATTAATGACTTCTTCTATTTCTTTAGGAGTAATGATCTGTTTAGATCATTTATCTAATCCTGATTTAACTTTGGTACCTGGTATCTGTCCAGAAAATTGTCCATTTCATTTATATTTTCCAGTTTTGATGTATATAGGCTTTTGTAGTAAGATCTGATGTTTTTTTTTTTTTT
>NW_022196914.1:17475408-17503509 GCF_008632895.1 Mastomys coucha
GTCTCCCTTTTCACTTCTGATTTTTTTTTTTTAATTTGGATACTGTCTCTGTGCCCTCTGGTTAGTGTGGGTAAGGGTTTATCTATCTTGTTGATTTTCTCAAAGAACCAGCTCCTGGTTTGGTTGACTCTTTGTATAGTTCTTTTTGTTTCTACTTGGTTGGTTTCGGCTCTGACTTTGGTTATTTCCTGCCTTTGATTCCTCTTGGGTGAATTTGCTTCTTTTTGTTCTTGAGCTTTCAGATATGCTGTCAAATTGCTGGTGTATGCTCTCTCCAGTTTCTTTTTAACCTAAAGCTATTAGTTTTCCACTTATCACTGCTTTCATTGTGTTCCATAAGTTTGTGTATGTTGTAGTTTCATTTTCATTAAACTCTAAAATGTCTAGAATTTCTTTCATTATTTCTTTCTTTTTTTTTTTTTTTTTTGGTTTTTCGAGACAGGGTTTCTCTCTGTAGCCCCGGCTGTCCTGGTACTCACTCTGTAGACCAGGCTGGCCTCGAACTCGGAAATCCGCCTGCCTCCGCCTCCCAAGTGCTAGGATTAAAGGCGTGCGCCACCACCGCCCGGCCATTATTTCTTTCTTGACCAACTTATCATTGAGTAGAGTTTTGTTCAGCTTCCATGTGCATATGGGCTTTCTATCTTTTATGTTGTTATTGAGGACCAGCCTTAATATGGAGTGATCTGATTGGATGCATGGGATAATTTCAATCTTCTTGTGTCTGTTGAGGCCTGTTTTGTGACTGATCATATGGTCAGTTTTGGAGAAGGTGCCAGGAGTGCTGAGAAAGTACATAGTCTTTTGTTTTAGGATAAAATGTTCTATAGATATCTGTTAAATTCATTTTGTTCATAAATTCTGTTATTTTCACTGTGTTTAGTTTCTATTTAGTTTCTGTTTCCAAGATCTTCCATTGCTGAGAGTAGGGTGTTGAAGTCTCCTAATATTATTGTGTAAGATACAAAGTATGCTTTGAGCTTTAGCAAAGTTTCTTTTATGAATGTGGGTGCCCTTGCATTTGGAGCATAGTTGTTTAGAATTGACAATTGATCTTGGTAGATTTTAACTTGGATGAGTATGAAGTGTCCCTTCTTATCTTTTTTTGATAATTTAAGGTTAAAAGTTGATTTTACTCAATATTTGTATGGCTACTCCAGCTTGCTTCTTGGGACCATTTGCTTTGAAAATTGTTTTCCAGCCTTTACTCTGAGGTAGTGTCTGAAATAGTGATGGTTGCTTCCTGATATTTTTGTTGTTAGAGGTAAAATTATGTTTATGTGGCTATCTCCTTTTGGGTTTGTTAAAAGAAGATTATTTTCTTGCTATTTCTAGAGTATAGTTTTCCACCTTGAGTTGGAGTTTTCCTTTTATTATTCTTAGAAGGGCTGGATTTGTAGAAAGCTATCATGTGAATTTGGTTTTATTATAGGATACCTTGGTTTCTCCATTTATGGTAATTGAGAGTTTTGCTGGGTACAGTAGCCTGGGCTGGCATTTGTGTTCTCTTAGGGTCTGGTTAACATCGTCCCAGGATCTTCTGGCATTCATAGACTCTGGTGAGAAGTCTGGTGTAATTCTCATAGGTCTGCCTTTATATATATTGCTTGACCTTTATCCCTTACTGCTTTTAATATTCTTTCTTTGTTTAGTGCATGTTGTGTTTTGATTATTATGTGACAGGAGAAATTTCTTTTCTGTTCTACTCTATTTGGGGCTCTGTAGGCTTCTTCTATGTTCATGTGCATCTCTTTCTTTAGTTTAGGGGAGTTTTCTTCTATGATTTTGTTGAAGATATTTCCTGGCCCTTTAATTTGGGAATCTTCTTTACCTTTTATTCTTAGGTTTGGTCTTCTCATTGTGACCTGGATATCCTAGATGTTTTTGGGGTTAAGAGCTTTTTACATTTTGCATTTTTCTTTGAATATAGTGTCAATGTTTTCTATTGTATCTTCTACTCCTGAGATTCTCTTTTCTATCTCTTATATTCTTTTGTTTAATGCTTGCATCTATAACTTCTGAACTATTTCCTAGGTTTTCTATTTCCAGAATTTTCTCCCTTTGTGATTACTTTATTGTTTTTACTTCCATTTGTAGATTCTGGATGCTTTTGTTCAATTCCTTCACATATTTGTCTGTGTTTTTCTCTAATTCTTTAAGGGATTTTTGTGTTTCCTGTTTAAGGACTTCTACTTGTTTACTTGCATTTTCCTGTAATTCTTTAAGGGATTTTTGTGTTTCCTCTTTGAGGTCTTCCACCTATTTTCCTGTGTCCTCCCATATTTATTTAAGTTATTTATATTCTTCTTAAAATCCTCTATCAGTATCATGAGAAGTGACTTTAAATCCAAATCTTATTTTTCTGGTATGTTGCAGTATCCAGGACTTGCTGTTATGGGAGAACTGGGTTTTGATAATGCCATTTAGCCTTGGTTTTTGTTGGTAAGGTTCTTGTGCTTGCCTTTTGCCATCTCGTTATCTCTGGTTTTAGTTGATCTTAGTGTATCTGGCATAATCTTGTCCCTCCTGTGGGCCTGTAAGCCATGTCAGCACTCCTGGAAGACTAATCTCTCCTGGCAGGACCCAAGCACAGAGGGCTTTGGAACAGTCCTAACTCCTGGGTGCAGATGGAGGCAAGAAGGACCCTGACCACACTGTTCTCTTACTTCTGCGGAGTGTGTGCTCCTGGCTGGTCATGCCTTAGATAGTCACAGGAGAGAAAATGCCAGGTTTACCTCTGTGTCTGTGGGTCAGAGCACTGTCTGAAGATGAGCTCTCCCCTGGCAGGACCCGTGCGCAGGGGGCTGTGGAACAGCCCCAGCTACTGGATGCAGATGAAGGCAGGAAGGGCCCTGTCTTAGCTATTCTGCTTCTTCTGCAGCCTGTGTATTCCTGATTCGTGTATGTTCTTAAATGCATAACAGCAGCCTGTTCTGTCTATATCATCTTACACACAAACACACACATACAGAGTTAGGGTTATGGTTAGGGAATGTCTTGTATCTGTGTGTGTATGTGTGTGTGTGTGTGTGTGTGTGTGTATATGCATATGTGTGTGTTTGGATTTGTAAAGTGATGGTTGCAGCTTCTTCAAGATCCATAACTTCACTAGCCCTGGGTATTTGGTTAGATTTCCATGGCCAGGCATAGTTTCCTTCTTTTGAGTTGTTTGTAATTTGAAATAGAGAGGTGGTAGCTACCATCATTTTATGTAGTCAATTACTCTACACTTAGAATTTTCAGGCTGTGCTAGTCATTTAATGGTTGTCATAAAACATAACTATCATAGATATATAGAACTGCTGATAGCATCTCTGCTTTGTGTACTTAGATGGCACCTTCTGGTATTGTGAAATCTCATTCTCATAGAAGAGACTTTCAAATCAGTTCTAGTTCCAGTGCCTTTTGCCTGTGTCTGATGTGCATTCTGTTCTCAGCAACTGTTACTTACTTTCGACCTCTAGGTGACAAAGGGCAGTAGATAAAACCTGCAATGTTTTGGTAGTCTTTTAGACTGTGTTGTTACTTCTGACATGATAGTACCTCACACAGTGAGAAATTTGTTAACATTAAAGTATACTTCAATTACGAAATTCAGCTTTGAGTACAGGCTAGCAAACAAGTTTCAACAATCAGGCTTCATATAAAAACAACACTTTAACAATAATTTTATTCAATATAAGATGATGAAATGCACACATAGCTTAGAGCACAGATTAATGCTATCCTGAGTCCTATGTTTTTCCATGAGTCTTTATACAATGATGCCCCAATTTTCAGGGCTAAACAACAGGATTTTCAAGGGAAAGGAATAACAGTGACAAACAGGGATCAGGAGACACAAAGGAAGGAGCTTAAGACAAAAAAATTCTGTTTAAGTCTCAGTTTACTCTAGGGAAACAAAGGGCTTATAAGGCAACAAATGACAAAGATATTTGCCCAGGTGCATGGGCCAAACTAGTATTATTGCTTGGGTACACATTAATGTAAATGGAATGTTCCCATTGTAAAATGTCTGGAATGGAATGTCCTCATTGTAAAAGTCTGGAAAGCCACCTATCATAAAATATTCAGAGTAAATTTGGGAATAGAAGCAAGATAGGGGAAGAAACAAAAGAGGTTAGTTCATATATGATAGCCTAGGGACAAGATGGAGACTGAGATGCCAGGGGCTTTTGGACCCCAAGAGGCCCCCCTTTTTGTATACGGAAACAAGGTGTATTTAAGGTGGCAATGTCTAAATCAGCTTAGTCCTAGATACTCCAAGGGGACTATGCCTGTCTTAGGTCAGAGAGGTTGAAAGGACAGTCATGCTTAGAATGGTCTGACCCATCATAGGGGGTCCCTATCAACTTAGAGCTGTTCCAAGTCTTAGGTTGCCATTCATACTATGGGCAGCTTCCTCCTCTCAGTTGCCCGTCACCAGCTAGCCAGCTGATTGCACTGGAAAGGTGAAGAGCCAAGCATGAACTGGGTTATTTTAAGAGCTGTCTATAAGAATGTAATCAAAACCATCTCCCAGATTGACATTGCCAGCCAGTGATAATAAATCTGCAAAGGTTGGTCCTTAATTACATCTATTTGTCCCTTAATAAAGCACATAATTTTATTAAGAAGAAAAGGTCTTAGTGATAGTAGAATTACTAAGCCAAGCACTGGGCCAAGAAAGGGGAGAAGGTGGGGCAGAATTCCATTCCAGGCACTTCACATGGGATTATTGAAGAGTTCCTGATGTCTCTTCTATAATTCTTGTTGGTGTTTTTGGATTTGATCATGCACAATCCTGAACTTATTTGCATAAAACAGTACTTTTCCTTTAAAACCAAGCAGATGCCTCCATTTTCAGTGGTAAGTAGACCTAGGCCATGTCTATTTTGGAGAACCAACTCAGCCAGAGAATCTACCTGATCCTACAAATCTTTGACAGATTGGTAAACCAATATTGACATCTTCTATCAGTCTTTGTGATAGCTTATTATAGTTACCTGTGGCTACCCCTGTGCCAGTCCAGTTGGTGGCAAGAGCTCCAGATATCCCGAGCCTAATTAAAAGGGGGATACACTGTATTGCCTGACCTATGCCTGGGTGAAAAGGTATCAAAACTGAGCATGGGAACAGACTGATCTTCTAGGAGGCTCTCAATGTCTGGCAAAAGCATTGCAGGGACACAGGATCCAGTCCAGTTTAAAGGGAGAAAAGGATAGGCCATGTTGTCTCCACATACAAAGGCCCTCTTCCCCAGATGAGCACTGGGTCTGGGCCATAATAGGAATTATCTAAGAGATCCTTTCATCTCACTTAGGCATGGATATGCCTCGTTGTAGGGTGCTATAGACACTCAGCAAAGATTTCCTTGACATCCAAATTTTAAAATTTTTAAAGTAAAAAGTGTGATTTAAATAATGTACACAGGGATAATTTTTTTTTGAGACAGGGTCTCTCTGTATAACCTTGGCTGTCCTTGAATTCATAAATCCTCCTGCTTCTGCCTCCTAAGTGCTGGGATTAAAGGCATACGCCACCACTGCCCAGATATCCTTTTTTTTTTTTAAGTCAAATTTTTCAGAGTGTGATGTGCATGTTCAACAATTCCTTGTCCCTGAGAATTGTAAGGAATCCCAGTAATATGGGTAACCTTAAATTGTTGACAAGACATCTCAAATGCTTGACTGTAGTAGTCAATTCCATTATCTGTTTTAATCTGATTTGGAACACCAAGCATAGAAATATAATGGAGGCAATGATTAAATTTTAATTGCTTTTCGTATTAAGGCAATTACAACTAGAAATCGTGAAAAGTTACCAATAATCACATGTGCATATTTTATTTTTCTAAAATCAGAAATATGACTATCCATTTGCTATAATTGATTAAGTATATGTCTTCAAAAATTAACACCATTGTGTGGTACAGGTAGAAACTGAGGACATTGAGAACAAGTTTTTACAATTTGACATGCACATTCTCTAAAAATGCCAAATTATTATCTCAAGTCATTACTATTTTCATGATGTAAAGAACGTGATTACATAGCCACTTATTCTTGTGTAAATCTTATAATCTGCCTGGTATACAAATCTGATATGGCCTTGCCTTAAGGAATCTTGTCTAGGCAATCTATTATGAGTTGTTAAATGTCCAACGACAGTCCTTTAAAGGAACAGTACTTTCTTTTAACTTGAGTTGTATATGCAAAAGCAATTGCAAAATTTGAGAATTAGCAGTATCTAAAAAAGGAACAATTTTAAGCAATTGTAAGCCCTGAACTATATATACATTGGCTATGAGTATATAAATTAAAAGTTTGATTTTAGCACTTTAAAAATAGTGACTATAAAAAAAGAATAGTGACTATAGCATGTAGTTCAATTACTTGTGCTGAAGTAAAGGGAAACACATGAGAATAAACATGTGATTCAATCACATATACTTTTCTCCCATAAAAGGACTGTAGATGTATTCTTTATGGAATACATACATAAATTTACAGGAAATATAAAAGCACGCATAGAAGCAAATTTTAGCAACTTTTCTTTTGAATAATGATTATCAATTTTGTCTAAAATGTTTAATATGCAATAGGCCGAATATCAAATAATATTCTGCAATAACCAATTTAACTGCTGTTTGAAGCAAGGAACAGATGTCTCCTCAGGTATTTAAGACATTCTTTTCTTTTTTTCTTTTCTTTTCTTTTTTATTAGATATTTTCTTTATTTACATGTCATATGATTTCTCCTTTCCCAGTTTCCCCTCCAAAAAAAAAAAAGAAATAACCACCATAAAACAACAAGAACAAACTCCTGTTGCCTCCCCCTCCCCCTGCTTGCTACCCAACCCTCTCCCACTTATTGGCCCTGGCATTCCCCTACACTGGGGCACAGAACCTTCACAGGGCCAAGGGCCTCTCCTCCCATTGATGATCGACTTTGCAATCCTCTGCTATACACATGATGCCAGAGCAATCAGTCCCACCATGTGCACTCTTTGGTTGGTGGTTGAGTCCCTGGGAGTTCTGAGGGTACTAGTTAGTTCATATTGTTGTTTGTCCTAAGGGGCTGCAAACCCTTCAGCTCGTTTGGTCCTTTCTCTAGCTCCTTCATTGGGGACCCTGCACTCAATCCAATGGATGGCTGTGAGCCTCTACTTCTGTATAATTAAGACATCACAAAGAAGACATTTTTTTCAAAATACGTTCATAATTCTACCCTACAATTTTTTATTAACACCCAGTTCCATAATAGGATGTTAAAACTTTACTTGGAGATAAAGAAAGATGAATCCACATTAATGTTCTCTTTTGCCAAAATATTGTGGCCACATTGAGTAACAAAAACTAACATTTGATTACGATTGATAACAATTAATTACAGAAAGCTTCCTCTACTTTCTGCAAAGCTTTTTGTCTTTCACTAGTTAATTTGCATCCTCCTTGATAACATCCAAAAAGGGCTTAAGTCCTCCTGTGGTGAGCTTAAAGTGAGGTCTTAGTCAATAAACATCTCTTGGAAGCTTTTGCAGACAATTTGAAGTAAACAAATCATCTTTTCTTTCTTGAATTTTCTGTACCACAACCCTTTCTAAGATATAACTGAGGCACCCAAAATTGAAAAGGATATTGTCTTTGAAACTTTTCTGGAGCAACAACTGCTCCAAAATTTTTAAAGCTTGTTGTTGTGTAAGAACAAAGGTAGTAAAGTTTTCCTTCAGGTAGATTGTCTAATAAAATACTCTCCAAATAATAAACAACATACACTGAAAAATTCTGATTCTTGTATTGAAGCAGATACAATTTTTTTTTAAAACATAATGTAAGGCTATTAGCCATTGCTAAAGGCAAAACTTTCAAATGATTACAAACTCACTAGAAGTAAACCCTTTACAATTACCAGGATGCAGAGGAAAAAACAAACTTCCAAATACACAGTAATTCTGTATGGAGTAGGTAAACCAGATTGTAGAGCCTCTATAAGTTCCATGGCCTCAATGACCTTTTATAAATCTTAAGTTTAAACTTTATTTTGAAAAACATCTGGGTAGATCTGTGATAATGCTGTTTTGTCTTAGAAATAATTCCCCAGAGGCAAGGAGAGGTGAGGCCACAAAAACTTCCTTAGGCAGGGTTTACAAAACAAAAGTAATGCCTCACAAGCCTTGCTGAGGCTGCTCTGAACTTTGCTTTAATTCAAATGTAAATATTTCTTAATATTTACATTTAATATTTAATAATACCACTTGAGTCCTGGCCCACAGATTACATGTAAGTGAGGAAAGATTCCAGGGGAGCAATTCTACTGTCTGTCTATGCCTCTAATTTTTAGACAGTCTTTCCTAAGATGATTTATACTTAAAACATTCTTTATAACCTTGGTGCTGTAAAAGCATTGCTTGTATATACTGTAGTACCTCGTAAGGCAGCAAACATAGCTAAACCCTGATTGATTGAGGGCCTAATTTTTGCACAAAGACAAATATATTCAGATAAGTCTCTCTTTGCTTTGTGTGGCTAGAAAGCTGTATTAGTGTTCTCATAAAACAATTGTGTAACAAAAGGGACCCCTGCTTGAGGGCCTCTGAAAATTCTACTAGCTGTTTTTAGTAGTACAAACTCCTTGAAGAAGTTTAGAAGGAGCCTGTTTGATACCAAATAAATTCTCACTCATATCTCATTTTTAACCTTGGGGGGGGTGTTAAATTTTGCTTTTACTACTATATCCAATAAAGCTTGTTTTTAAAAGGGGAAGAAGGCCCATATGGGCCCCCCATTGTTTTTAACTTTTATTATACTTGCAATCATCCTAATTATAAAATATGGGTGAGTCAAGAATCTTGAGCTTTTAATCAAACTGCAAACTGTAGCCAATAGAACACTGGCAATTTTAACCATATTTTTTATGTTTCCTTAGTAATATTAAAGCATAACCATAACTTTTGGAAAGCAAAACTCAGTTTTAAACAATCCATTCTCTTTAAAATCAATACCAAAAGCATTATTGTCATGTTACAAAGTTGTCTGACAATTTTTACATATGAAGGCATGACAGTGCAACTTTTAATGCTTCATTAATGATACATTGTTTTAAATCTTATCCCTTATAAGTCTAGTTTCTAGGATAAGAATTATGTAACATATTATCCCAATTTAGAAGTATCTTTAGAGACCTAGTTTTCTGGTCTAGTTCATACCACATGTTGTTGTTTAAAATGACTCCAACCCGAGTTACCAGTTTAAAGCTAATGTTGTTACCAACGTTACAAATCTTTAATCATACCCAATAACTTATAAGCCAATACTATATGATTAAGACATGCAGAGCAGCATATTTATACCTTTAAGACCAGTCAGAAACCAAATGAAGCAGCTACACGAATCTTTTTTTAGATGTTTTATTTACAATATTTCCTTCCCCAAAAAAGAATAAAAAAAGAAAAAAAAATTAAAAAACAAAACCGAAAACAAACCCCTGTTTCCTCCCCCCTCCCCCTGCTCACCACCCTACCCCCTCCTGCTTACTGGCCCTGGCTAAATTTAGAATGAAAAAATAATAATTTTTACCTTTTCTAGCTATAATTTCAAGAGAAAAAAGCATTTTGTCATTTGCTGAATCCAATAAACACAATTGCAGATATTTTTTTCAAGGAAAAAACAACTATCAGCTTATTTGCCTTAGAACTAAGAAGCTGCTGACCCCTCTTAAAAGCAGCTTTTCAGCAGGGCCTCTCCTGCTGTCTTAGACTCCTGGCTAAGGGTGTGGGGCAACTTAAATCAACCTCCACTGTGAAAACTGAGACTGAATCAAGAGATGGATATCTAGCAGGTAAAGTTTTAAGCATTTTTCCTTTTCAACATGAAACTTAGGACAACAGTCATTCAGACAACAAAACCAAAACAGACACAAATCAACACATGGATAGATTGGCGTACCAAGGAGAGACAACACAGTGAGAGTAGAGAACTTGATGTAACCAGAACCAAGGATATCTCCTGTAGTGGCCAGATAGGAAACAGGACATTTCCCGATTTCCTTCTGTCCCTAGAAGAGCTATGAAATCCATTTTCCTTCTTGCTTGATCTCTCTCTCTCTCTCTCTCTCTCTCTCTCTCTCTCTCTCTCTTTCTCCCTCCCTCCCTTCCTCCCTCCCTCCCTCTCTCTCTTTCTCTCTCTCTCTCACATGTAACTTGTATATCTATCATCCCAATCCCCCCCCCTTTTTTTTTTATTTTAAGCCCTACTCCTCTCACCTGATGCAATTCTTGACTCTGGACAAATCTCTTCAACAAAATAAAAAAATACAAGTAAGTCATGTATTTTAACCTTTATCCCTTGTGCCTTTAAAGTCTTTTTCAAACTTCCAAAAATAATTCATGACTACTCAATGCCTGTCCCATGATCACTGCAAACTTACCAGGATCCCTAGTCAAGGCAGCAGACTCCCACACAAGAAGTCTTCCACACAAAATTTGTCAGCCGACCAAAAACACTGCAATGATCTTCAAAGGTCTCCTATTACTTGAGCCTCACATTGGGCACCAGCTGCCCCAACCTACAGGACTTAAACAACAGGGTTCTCAAGAGAAGGGAGCAATAATGACATTTTGGGATCAGGAGACACAAAGGAAGGAGATAAGACCAAAATTCTGTTCAAGTCTCAGTTTACACTAGGGAAACAAAGGGCTTATAAGGGTACAAATGACAAAGGTATTTGCCCAGGTGCATGGTCCAAACTGGCATTATCACTTGCTTACACATTAATGTAAATGCAATGTCCCCATTGTAAAATGTCTGGAAAGGAATGTCTTCATTGTAAAAAGTCCAGAAATGAATGTCTTCATTGTAAAAGTTTGGAAAGCCCCCTATCATAAAATGTTCTGAGTCAATTAAGGAATGGAACCAAGATAGTGGATGAAACAAAAGAGTCATAGTTAATAGATGATGTCCCAGGGACAAGATGGAGACTGAGATGCCAGGGGCTTTTTGGCACCAGCACAATGATAATCAATTTATTTGCTTTTCTGCTGAGTTGTGTTTTCTCATCATACAGAGTGACTAACTCAGATATTATAAATTTTTTGAACAATAATAAGGGCAGCACTATAATAATTACATAATTTATAAAAATGACATAATTAAATTCATCTGATATATTATGTTTTATAATCAAGCAGCAGTTGTATTTATAAAACTTATTTTTGACCTTGATAGAACAATACTACAAATATATTCTGATTATCAAAAAATAATAATATATAACAGTACAGCATAAAGGAAAGCTTCAGTTTTATGCATTTCTAATATATCAGAGCTATTTAAATTCAATTTCACCTTAATGATTTCACTTGCAAACTTACTGAAGATGCTGTTTTATTGGAATAGATAACAGATAGCTAGATGGTGTTAACAGATGTATAGGTAATAGACAAATGATAGATGGATAGATAGATGATAGATAATATACATAATATATATTATATATACAGAACATTTTATGGATTAGATATTTTGAATCTGAATCAACACTTAGACAAGATAAATTCTATGCCAATTTTCTTTGTATCATGTAACTTCACCAATATTTTAATTTATATATTTATCAAATAATTTAAATAACTGCAAGTAGGTAAATGTAGTAGCTTGAATATGCTTACCTCAAAGGTAGTAATGCTATTAGGAAGTGTATCCTTGTTGAAATAGGTGTGGCCATGTTAGAACAGGTGTGTTACTGTGTGGGTGGGCTTTACCCCTTTTCTTCCTGTTTGCTTTGGAACAAGATGTAGAACTCTCAGGTCCTCGAGTGTCATGCCTTTCTGGATGCTGACATGGTTCCCTCTGCCACGATGATAATGGACTGAGCCTCTGAACCTATAAGCCGGCCCCAATTAAATGTTTTCATTTATAAGAGTTGCCTTGGTCATTGAGCCTCTTGATAGCAATGGAAACCTTAAATAAGGCAGTAGCTTTTTCAGTCTGGTGTTTTATAACTGTGTACTTTAGCAAGAATTGTTGCTTTTAGCTTTCTGCAGTTAACATAAATCTTAGTTTTAAATTGGTATTTATTTCCTGAGTTTACATATTCAGTTAAATACATCATATTACTCACTTTTTATTGTTCATATGATTAAAATTAGAATTACAAGTTGAAATAATTACAATCTGGCTGCCTACTTCATATAAAGTTATTGTTTATTTAAAAGGTTGTTTTTACCTTTACACCTTGGTAATTTTAAAGACTTTGCTTCTAGTAAGTTTGTAATCATTAGAAAATTTTGCCTTAAAAAAGGCTAATAGCCTTACATTATGTATAATTTTTTTGTCTCTCCTTCAGTACAAGAGGCTAGGACTTTGAATTTTTCAGTATACGTTGATTATTATCTAATCCCTCTAATAGGAAATTTTACTACCTTTGCTCTCTTACCATGAGCTTTAAAAATAAGTAGTTTCAGAGGCAATATTTTTTTCAATATTTAGGCCTCAGTTATATCAAGAATGTTATGTCAAGAAAGAAAAGATGAGTTGCTTACTTCAAATTACTTTTGTCTGTGGCCTTACCTTAAGCTCACCATAATATTTAGGCCTTTGTTTAAGTTGTCAAAGGAAATACAAAGTAACTGGTGAGAGACAAAGAGCTTTGGCAGAATGTAAAAAAGCTTCTGTAAACAATTGCTGTCAATTGTAATCAAATGTTCGGTTTTTGTTACTCAATGTGCCCACAACAACTCTTTAGCAAAAGAGAGCATTAATATATATTCACCTTTTGTCATAGCCAAAGTAAAGTTTTAACATCATATTATGAAGTTATTATAGTGTTAACAAATATATATTTGATAAAATCATAAAAGTATTTTAGAATAAAAACTCTTAAAAACCTGATGAGACATCTATTTCTTGCTTCAAACAGTAATTAAATTGGTTATTGCAAAATATTTATTTATATTTTGCCTATTACATAGTAAAAATTTTGAGCAAAAATAATATTTTTTTCTAAAAGACAAATTGTAAAATTTGCTTAAATGGATACTTTTATATTTCCTATAAATTTATGTATACATCTTACAAAAATATATATACATCTATAGCCCTCCTATGGGAGAGAATTTTATATAAGTCACATGTTTAGTCTCATGAACTTTTTCCTACTTCAGCACAAATAATTCAACTATGTGCTATAGTCACTATTTTTAAGGTGCTAAAATCAAGCTTAATTTATATTATATATATCTTTGTTTTTGTATTTTACAATTTTTATTTTATGTATGCCCTATTCTTCTCACTTAATGTTGTTCTTTGACTACAAACAATTGCCTATTTGAAGTTCCCAATCCTAATCATCACTGTCAACCCCTAAGTGAGATCAGCATCAGGCCAGTGCTGTCTCAGCTTAGCCGGTATCCTCCTGCACCTACAGCAACACTTCCAAAAGATGAAATTAAGGCTAGCACTAGTGTCAATACTATAAGTTGCTTACATGTGGGATGGTATAGCATTTTCTTCTGTTTTCTACAGAGCTCCGCCCAAGACAGTGCTGCCCTCTGTTGATCATCTTGTGTTCAAGCCCAACATTCTTAGGTGCCACTTGTAGCTGCCAGCAGCTATGCTAACTGGGTTCCTGAAAGAGAGGCAGGGGCCTGGGGGAAAATAGGGGAATTGGACTGTGAGAGAAATAACCAGACCAAGTCAAAGAGTCAAAGGTTCAGATCAAGGTCCAATGTGTATTTCTGAATCTGAGAATATATAAGCAGGGAAACCCCTCCCCCAGTAAGTCAGGATATTGTGGCCTAATTAGCATCTTGTTGTTCTGTTCAGAAGGTAGGTGAAGCAGCTCAACAGGGCATGGCTCCTAGCAGGAACTTCAGGAGAGGCAGAAGTGGCAGGACAAAAGGCCTTTCTTTATCTTAGGAACTCCACCCTAAGTGGGCTAGCTGCTTTGTGGCAAAGACAAACTCTGGTTCAGCCCACTCAAGGCTGGGGGAGGTCACACTTTCTGATTCTGTAGTCTTATAGAATCACTCCTGATGATCAGATTTATCTAATTTCAGGCATTATTTTCATTATTAATCTTTTATTTATTTATTTATTTATTTACACTCCAGATTTTATTTCCCTCCTGGCCTACCCTCTAACTCTTCCACATCCCAAACCTCCTCCCCATCCCCCTGTCTCCATGAGGATGTCCCCACACCACCTCTCAATCCCCAGACCTCTAAATAACCTGGGGCCTACAGTCTCTTAAGGGTTAGGTGCATCTTGTCTGACTTAACCCAAACCCAGCAGTCCTCTGCTGTATATGTGCTGGGGGCCTCATATCAGTTGGTATATGCTTCATAGTTGGTACTCCAGTGTTTGACAGATCTCAGCAATCCAGGTTAATTGAGACTGCTGGTCCTCCTACAGGGTTACCCTCCTCCTCAGCTTCTTCTAGCTTTTCCCTAATTTGATCACAGGGGTCAGTAGTTTGGGTCCATTGGTTGGGTACAAATATCAACATCTGACTCTTTCAGCTGTTGGGTCTTTTAGAGGGCAGTCATGATAGGACCCTTTTTGTGAGCGCTCCATGCCTTGATAATAGTGTCAGGACATGGGGTCTCCCCTTTAACTGGATTCCACTTTAAGCCTGTCACTGGATCTTCTTTTCCTCAGGCTCCTCTCCATTTCCATCCCTGCAATTCTTTTAGACATGAAAAATTATGGGTCAGAGTTTTGAATGTAGGATGGCAAAAAATAAAATGTTTCCTAGTCTCTTATTCACAGCTTCCTGATAATTATCCTTATTAGAGTACCTGACTGGAATCACATTTAACTATTCTTTCCAAATGTATAAATAAAACAATGTGGGACACTGGAAATGTTTTCTCTTCAACTTCAAATTTCAAGAAATGGAAAAGAATGTTGAATCATGTGTTGGAGACAGAGAATGGGAAGCCTTAGTAACTGGGTCACTTAGTTCAGAATCTATTCACATTGCAACAGAGTGTGTGTGTCAGCTGTCAAAGGTCCACTTCAAACGGATATTTGTGGATACTTTTCAGAAGAAATGAGAGACATTTCCAGCATTTGTAGTCAACCTGCTCTATGCTTTAAATCTTCCTGCTTCTATGATGTAAAATGGCCTAGAATCTTCTTCAAACATTCCAAGGCTTCACTGAATTAAAAGGCAATGGTGATTCACACTTCTTGTTTCTTAGTTTAGTAAAATTGAATGCTTATTTTACCTTTAATTTTTTAAGTTCTGTCATGGGTATTCTTGAGTATTCTACCCTAATGTATTTGTTTTACATGTTAATAAGATTTTTTAAAATTCTATATTGAATTCCCTAGAATGAATTATGATAAGAAGTAATCATATATGCTTTATGAGAAAAGATGAGTGTATAAATATTTATAAGATAGTCTACCAATGTTCTTTGATTGTACATGCTAACTTCTTCAGAGTTTTTCATTAATGGTGATTAAGAAGTGCCACATATTTCTTCCAGCAGCATTTATGGTAATGGTAATGGTGTTACAGGCAATAGTGTTGTTGCTGGTAGTGGTAGTCATGTTAGTAGTACTAACATGGTGGTGGCCAGTTGTTTGTAACTTTAAACTGTGTATTTATGAACTTATCAGAATGTTCATTTATGGTTATGTAAGTGGGTGAATATAAATCCACAGCAAGAAAGTTTTTTCTTATAGATTGACAGATTAATTCAACTGTTATTACCACAAATTTCAGGTAAGAGTTATTAAATATACTGTAATTAATATTAAAACAAATAGTTCTCTATTAAAATTGATATTTAAAGAAAGTACATAGAATCATGGCTTTCATATGGTTAAATTTTTATCTTAGGTTTCTGTAGCTGTAGTAAGACACAATGGCCAAGTTCACCTTGGGGAGGAAAGAGGCTATTTTATCTTATAACTCTAAGATACAAAACTTCATTGAGTGAAGTCATTGTAAGAATCAAGGCTGAAAGATACAGGCAGGAAGTGAACCAGGAACTGTAGAGGAACATTATGCTTTAGTAGTTCTGGTATCTTGTTAATCACAGCTGATACTTCAGCCCCAGCTAATCAAAAACACAGAATCTTCACAATCAAAACAACATGGCCCTGATAAGAGCCTTTAATCTTCCCTCTGAAATTTCACAAGTCAGGCCTCCATCTCTGCAGTATTCTCAACATGATCTTCCAAGCTCCCACAGAACATCCCACAGAGTTCTTAACAACCAGTGGCTCTTCTAGCTCAAAGTTCCACAGTCCTTCCACAATCCTCCACAAAACATGGTCAGGTTGTCACAGGAATACCCCACTATGCTGGTACCAATTTGTCTTAGTCAGGGTTTCTATTCCTGCACAAACATAATGACCAAGAAGCAAGTTGGGGAGGAAAGGGTTTATTCAGCTTACTTCTACATTGCTGTTTACGACCAAGGAAGTCAGGACTGGAACTCAAGCAGGTCAGGAAGCAGGATCTGATGCAGAGGCCATGGAGGGATGTTCCTTACTGGCTTGCTTCCCCTGGCTTGCTCAGCCTGCTCTCTTATAGAACCCAAGACTTCCAGCCAAGGGATGGTACCACCCACAAGGGGCCCTACCCCCTTGAGCACTAATTGAGAAAATACCCCACAGCTGGATCTCATGGAGGCACTTCCCCAACTGAAGCTCCCTTCTCTGTGATAACTCCAGCCTGTGTCAAGTTGACACACAAAACCAGTCAGTACAATGATGATGATGATGATGATGATTTATGATGATGATGATGATTATTTTATATCTGTGAAAAATGTGTATAATTTCTAATGGAATTCCTTTAATTCTCTAGATTGAAATTATTAAGATGGTCATTTTTAACCCATCCATGTACATGGGAGTTCTTTACATTTTATAATACTGTGATCAATTTCTCCTCTAATTATCTTAAAATTTGAATTCTATGTTTATTTCACTTCGTTAATTCAGCTTATTATATAATAAGATTACTTTTTTTATCTTTTTCATTAATGTCATCTGTGTGGCCTCTATAAGCAAGTACACTGATGAGAATGGCAAGTTGACCAGCAGAGCAAAATTCAAATACAGGAAGCTTTTTTTTTTCTGGTTTGTCTAGACAAGGTTTCTCTGTATACCCCTGGCTGGCCTGGATTTCACTGTAGATCAGACTGGGCTTGAACTCAGAAATCCACCTGCTTCTGTCTCCCAAGTGCAAGGATTAAAGTCATACGCCATCACTTCCTTGCTATGGGATGCTTTTCATCACTGCAAAGTCTTTTTATAATTATCCAATACATAGTCTTGCCTTGTATCAGAGAGTGTGACCATATTGCCGAGGATCCCAAGAGCCACTGTAGATTTGACAAGCATGAAAATAGCCTGGCTCACCTAAGGCTTTCCAATATCATCATTGACCTCATCTTTAGGATGGGCATAGACAATGGTTGTGGTGGTGAAAGAACACCTTTAATCACAGAACTTTGGAAACAAAGACATGGAGACAATTGTGAGTTTGAGACCAGCCTGGTCTATGTCTGTGAGGTCCAAGACAGCCTACATAGGACTACGTAGACCCTGCCCTATCTCCAAACAATCAAGCAAACAAAACAAATAAAATATAGAAGATGGGCATATATGATAAGTTATGGAAGCCAGAAATGACGTTTCTGCCACCAATAGCTTACCTCATAGTCAACATAATATATGACAACTTTGGAAAAGTGGGTGCCTCATGAGCATTATCATTCTTTGGAATACAACAAATATTTTCTCTGACATAACCCTAAATAAATGTTGTTGTAGGTTTGAGGTTACCTAGTACATTGTTGTGTTCCACCTGTTTGCCAACGACATGGGCAAAGTCATCCCCAAGCTGAACAGAATCAAGATGCATGACCTTTCTGTGCCTGTGCTGTCCTCAGGATACTCCAGTCAAGGATATAACTTTATCTTTGGAGATACATACTAAATATTTTGGCATAAAAATGTGATGAAATGCATGTTCAAGGCTCACTTGAGGAAACTCTCAGGTCAAACCAAGGACAGAAATTTCTACTCCAACACTTTAATGAACAGGGTTGCCCACCCTCCCACATTTGATAACTGCCCCTAGTGCCAGGTTATCAAGTCCTCTTCTGACTATGACAATAAATTTAGTGTTAGCAACAGAATGGTAAACTATTTCACCAAACCATCCTCTAAGAAGTAAGACCTTGGAATTTCAGCCCTAAAACAAGTAAGAGAAATTTCAGTTTGAGTTTATATTCCAACCCAGTCTATTAGAGAATATTTCATCCACAAAGTATCTTTTCTGGGTACTCTGAAGAAAAGGCTTTAATGATGTCTACTTTATCAAGTTCAATAAAAACTATTGTATGTCAAAAATGCAAAGAATCAAACCATTGTTTTGGCAGTAACGTGTTAAATATGCTCTTGTTTTCATACATAGTGTATTTAGGAACCAAATTTTTCATCTGAAAACTTACTTTAACTCAAAAAAGTGATATTTTTATTTGTCAACAAAACCATCTTTAAACTCATATACTATGCAATTATAGATTCACACTTTGTTTGCTGTTATTTTACTCTTTGTCATTCATATCAGAAAAAAATTAAAAATAAAACTACTATAGAAGGTGTTAACAGCCTCAGAGATTTCTCCTATTGCTAACCCTTTAAAATTACAATCTACATTTTAAATTAAACATTGTACTTAAAGAATAACATTAATTTGTATTTATTTAAATATTTCCCATTATTTCTATGTGCTAGTTAATGAGTTTTTGAATATTCCAAGATTCTTTTTGTTTGTTTGTTTCTTTTTGTTTTGCTTTGTTTTTGTTTTACTAGATATTTTCTATATTCAAATTTCAAATGTTATCCCATTTCCTGGTTTCCCCTCTGAAAACCCCCATCCCCTCCCTCCTCAACCTGCTGACCAACTCACACACTTCTCCTTCCTGGCCCTGTCATCCCCCTTCACAGGACCAAGGGCCTCTCTTCCCATTGATGACTGACAAGGCCATCTTCTGCTACATATGAAGCTGGAGCCATGGGTCCCTCCATGTGTACTTTTTGGTTGGTGGTTTACTCCCCAGGAGCTCTGGAGGTATTGGTTTGTTCATATTGTTGTTCCTCCTAAGGGGCTGCAAACCCCTTCAACTCTTTTCTCTAGTTCCTCCATTGGAGACCCTGTGCCCAACACAATGGTTAGCTAAGAGCATCACCTCTATATTTGTCAGGCACTGGTAGAGCCCCTCAGGAGACAGCTATATCAGGCTCCTGTCAGCAAGCACTTGTTGGAATCCATAATAGTGTCTGGGTTTGGTGACTGAGGGGATGGATCCCCATGTTAAGCAGTCTATGGGTGGCCATTCCTTCAGTCTCTATTACACTTTGTCTCTGTAACTCCTCCCATGGGTATTTTGTTCCCATTTCTTAGAAGGAACAAAGTATCCACACTTTGATCATCCTTTTTCTTGAGCTTCAGGTTGTCTCTGAAATATATCTTAGTTATTTTGAGCTTCTGGGATAATATCCACTTATCTGTGAGTGAATACCATGTATGTTCTTTTGTTATTGGGTTACCTCACTCAGGATTGCATTTTCTAGTTCCACCCATTTGCCTAAGAATTTCATAAATTCATCATTTTTAATAGCTAAGTACTCCATTGTGTAAATGTACCACATTTTCTGTATCCATTCCTTTGTCGAAGGACATCTGTGTTCTTCCCAGCTTCTGGCTATTATAAATAAGGCTGCTACAAACATAGTGGAGCATGTGTACTTATTACATGTTGGAGCATCTTCTGGGTATATCCCCAGGAGTGGTATTGCTGCATCTTCAGATAGTACTATGTCCAATTTTCTGAGTAAGAGCCAAACTGATTTCCAGAGTGGTTTTATGAGCTTGCTATCATACTAGTAATGAAGGAGTGTTTCTCTTTCTCCACATTCTCACCAGTATCTGCTGTCACCTGAGTTTTTTATCTTAGCCTTTCTGACTGGTGTGAGGTGGAATCCTAGGGTCATTTTGATTTGCATTTCACTGATGACTAAAGATGTTGAACATTTCTTTAGGTTCTTCATAGCGATTTGGTATTAATCAATTGAGAATTCTTTGTATAGCTCTGTATCCTATTTTTAATAGGGTTATTTGGTTCTCTGGAGTCTAACTTCTTGATTTCTTTGTACATATTGGATATTAGCCCTCTATCAGATGTAGTGTTGGTAAAGATCTTTTTCCAATCTGCTGGTTGCTATTTTGTCCAATTGACAGTGTCCTTCGCCATACAGAAGTTTTGCAATTTTAAGAGGTTCCATTTGTCAATTCTTGATCTTAGAGCTTAAGCTATTGGTTCAGGAAATTTTCCCATGCCCATATGCTTGAGACTCTTCCCCACTTTGTTTTCTACTAGTTTCAGTGTATCTGGTTTTATGTGGAGGTTCTTGATTCACTTGTACTTGAGCTGTGTACAAGGAGAAAAGAATGGATCAATTTGCATTCTTCTACATGCTAAATGCCAGTTGAAACAGCACCATTTGTTGAAAATGCTGTCTTCTTTTCACTGGATGGTTTTAGCTCCTTTGTCAAAGATCAAGTGGCCATAGGTGTATGGGTTCATTTATGGGTCTTCAACTCGATTTCATTGATCTACCTGCCTGTCACTGTATGAATACTATGAAGTCTTTATCACAATTGCTCTGTAGTACAGTTTGAGGTCAGGAATGATGATTCCACCAGAAGTTCTTTTATTGTTGAGAATAGTTTTTGCCATCCTAGTTTTTTTTTTATTTCAAAAGAATTTGCAAATTTCTCTTTCTAACTCTATGAGGAATTGAGTTGAAGTTTTGATGGAGGATTGCATTGAATTTGTAGATTGGTTTCAGCAAGATGGCCATTTTTACTATATTAATCCTGCCAATCCATGAGCATGGAAGATCTTTCCATCTTCTGAGGTTTTTGATTACTTTGTCAAAGACTTGAAGTTCTTGTCATACAGATCTTTCACTTGCTTAGTTAGAATCATACCAAGGTATTTTATATTATTTGTGACTATTGTAAAGGGTATTGTTTCTCTAATTTCTTTCTCACCCTGTTTATCCTTTGCGTAGAGGAAGGCCATTGATTTTCTTGAGTTAATTTTTTATCCAGTTATTTTGTTGAAGCTGTTTATCAGGTTTAGAAGTTCTCTGGTGGAATTTTGGGGTCACTTAACTATACTATCATATCCTGAGCCAACAGTGATAATTTGACCTCTTTCTTTCCAATTAGTATCCCTTTGATCTCCTTTTGTTGTCTGATTGCTCTGGCTAGGACATCAAGTACAATATTGAATAGGTTCAGAGAGAGTGGGCAGCCTTGTCTATTCCTGATTTTAGTGGGATTACTTCAAGTTTCTCTCCATTTAGTTTGATGTTGCCTACTGCCTTGCTACATATTGCTTTTACTATGTTTAGGTATTGGCCTTGAATTTCTGATCTTTCCAAGACTTTTATCATGATGGGGAATTGGAGTTTGTCAAATCCATTTTCAGCATCTAATGAAATGTGGTCTTTTTCTTGAGTTGGATTTTCTTGTAGTAGATTACATTGATGAATTTTTATTTATTGAACCATTCCTGCATCCCTGGGATGAAGCCTACTTTATCATGATGGATAATCATATTGATGTGCTCTTGGATTCTTTTTGTGAGAATTTTATTAAGTAATTTTGCATTGATATTCATAAGGGAAATCTGTCTGAAGTTTTCTTTCTTTGTTTGGGTCTTCATGTGGTTTATGTATCAGAGTAATTGTGGCTTCATAGGATGAGTTAGTAAAGTTACTTCTGTTTCTATTTTGTGGAATTGTTTGAAGAGTATTGGTATTAGGTCTTCTTTGAAGGTCTGATAGGACTCTGCACTAAACTCATCTGGTTCAGGGCATTTATTTATTTATTTATTTATTTATTTATTTATTGGTTTGGAGTCTATTAGTGAATCTTCTATTTCTTTAGGAGTTATAGGACTAATTACGTCATTTATCTGATCATGATTTATAGTTGGTACCTGGCATCTTTTAGATGATAGTCCATTTTGTCTAGATATTTTAGTTTTATCTGTTCAGGCTTTTGTAGTAGAATCTGATAATTTTTTTAATTTCCTATGTTTCTGTTGTTATTTCTCCCTTTACATTTCTGATTTTGTTAATTTGATACTGTCTCTGTGCTCCCTGGTTAGTCTGGGTAAGGGTTTATCAACCTTGTTGGTTTTCTCAGAGAACCAGTTCCTGGTTTTATTGATTTTTTTTGTATAGTTCTTTCGGCACTGAGTTTGATCATTTCCTGCCCTCTATTACTCTTGAGTTTCTTCACTTCTTTTTGTTCTAGAGCTTTCAAGTGTGCTGTTCAGCTATATGCTCTCTCCAGTTTCTTTTTGGAGCTATGAGTTTTCTTCTTAACACTGCTTTCATTGTGTCCCATAAGTTTGCATATGTTGCATCTTCATTTTCATTACATTCTAAAAATTCTTTAATTTTTTTTCTTCCTTGACCAAGTTATCATTGAGTACAGTGTTATTCAGTTTCTATATGCATATGGGCTTTCTTTTTTTTTTCCTTCTTGCTATTGAAGACCAGCCTTCATCCCTAGCAATCTGATATGAGGCATGAGATTATTTCAATCTATGTAAATATGAAAGTTACCTTTTTTGAGATTTAATTATAGAATTTGTAGTCATAGTGCATTTTTCTTTTTTTTACAAAAAGAAAATTATTTATTTACACTCCTATTTTTATTCCCTGAACCCAGTCCACCCTCTAACTGCTCCACATATCCCTCCTCCCAACCCCCCTGTTTCCACTAGGGTGTCCTCACCCCCTACCCCCACTCCACCTGATCTTTAAAAATCCCTGGGCTTTCCTGTCTCTTGAGCCCTTCAGTCTCTTGAGGATTAGGTGCATCATTTCTGATTGAACACAGACCCAGCAGTCCTCTTCTCTATATGTTTTGGAGGCCTAATATCAGCTGGTGCATGCTGTCTGGTCATCCAGTGTTTGAGAGATCTTGGAGATCCAGATTAATTGAAACTGCTGGTCCTCCTACAGGACACCTATGTGAATAAAAGAAGAATAACTTCTTTAGAAAGTAGATTTAAAAGAATAAAGGAAGAAGAGAAACAACAGTGAATGGAATATAAAAAGTACTTTAGATGTCATGGATATAGAGGAATTATACAAAGATTATCAGGCAAAAGTATTTTTATTTTAAAAAGATTAAAATCTATTTAATTTAAACACATTTTCCTTTTCCTAGTCAGGTGTTATACTAACTTTCACATTTTAAAACTGAAAAATGTGTGCTTCATACTACGTCTTAACTTTAGGGGCAACTATTATTCACCTGTGGATCAATGCCAGTACTAGCCCATAGAAATGATGTTGAGTAGCAAATCATTTCCCAGGACACTGGCTGTACAATGCTGCTGTTGGATTGGAAGCTCATAAATCTTTGAGTTGAGTCTGGTGTGATTCTGAAATGCTCTCTGTTCTGATAGCACTAAAGATGAGATGTGAGGCTCTGCCAGTGGAGCACTGTGGTTTATCTGGAGTAGATACCATTGTAAATGACTGCCTTGTGATGATTTGATCAATAATTCATGCTTTCTACCCTGCCCTGAAATATCCACAGGGGAAGGGGTTCCTAAAGTAATATATTTGAGGTGTGGATAAAAAAGATTTGGCACTTTGGAGTACTTGGTTCATCCAAATTGAAGTGTTCTATTTGCAAACTCCCACACTCATTAATGATTTAAAGATGTCTACTGTCTTTAGATGGTATGCTTTTCTATTATTTATTTCTACCAAGGTAGGGATAATTAGATTCCCCTACTCCAGGCTGTGATTGAGCAATATTTCATGGTATGTTACAGTGTTTTGTGTTTTTGGCATCCTCTACATTTCTCACTTGAGGAGAATATTGAAATTGAGAAAAAAATTTCATGTAGAAGAAAACACTTTTGCTAGTTTATACTAGTGTTTATCAGTGTGCTTTACATTAACATTAGTGTATCTATGAACACTCACGAGAAAAACTTCTTTTTTCAGTACAAGGAGATTTACATAGGAACCTACGTGTACAGAGAACAAGACATTGTTGAATGCTAAGATGAAAATGGCTTATAAACAATCTACTCTGGATTAGGTATCATTGTGTAAAAGGAGGACATGTAAGTGTAAGACCTTGCACCAAAAGCAATATATAGAGGCCAACTTAGCTTGTACTTTCAGAAGGAGAGGAGTCTATCTCAGTGTGTAGTCATGGCAGCAAGTAACAGGAACAGGAACTTTCAAAATTACTTCTCATCTATATACAGGAAACAGAGAGTAAAGTGAATGTAGGTGAAGGCTGTAAGTATCAAAACCTGCACCCCCAGTGACATACTTCCTGCAGCAATCATTACTTCATAAAAATACTATTACTTCGCAAACGGTGCTGCTGTATGGGGATTGGATTATTAAATATGTGGACACATTCTGGACATTTTTCTTTCTAATTTACAAAAGGAGATACAGGAAGAGCTAGAAGGGAGAGAACAAGTGGGCATAGAAATGATTAAAACACATTGTCTGTGTGTGTGAAATAACCAAGCGATCACATGCAAGCTCATGTCCGCACGCACACACACACACATACACACACACACACCACTAAAATTGAAATTAAATAATTATATAAAGTGAATGCTTTATTAAATCCTTGCATTGCAGATAATGACATTTTCTTAATATTAAATATTATATAAGAAGTGGTTAATAATCGTGAAAATAATATGCATCTTTTAGCTTGCCTTTAGGAAGAGAAACATTCAGTTCATTGAACTACTAAGTGAGCTAATTTACCTTTGTATCATTCATTCAAAAGTATTCTATAATCATATAATTCTTAACTACTCTCATTGATTTAGAAAATAAATGATACAATTCAGTCAATAACTTCATTTTAGTGTGATCTGTGCTGGGCCTTAAAAACATAAAACAGTACACTTATTTTGATTTTAACCATCAAATCTTCTTGTAGTTTATTTACTGTAATGAAACCTAACTGAAAAAAGAAATATAGGCAAGTAATAATCAAATCAATATGCAAATGGAAAAGAATACACAACTAAAGGCAAAATTATAGTATTTATTTAGCCTCAACATGTCAGAGTTAAATTTAAAATTCAATGATTTGAACAGCAGAAATAAAGTTGAAGGAAGGCAAACATTTACAATAGAATATAAAAAATACATTTTAAAATCATATTTATCTGCCTATATGCATATATTCTATAAATAATATATATATTATCTTTGAATTTTACTTTGTCTATTTGATTCTCATCTCATATATGTACAGATGATAAGTCATATATTATGTATATTTGGTAAATTAGTCCCATAAATTTTCATTTTTTTGTATAAGGGAGGTAAAAATGTTATGTTTTCTCATCAGGCAATAGATTTTTAAATATAATTGTACTGTTTCTTATTTTGTATCAATAACCTCATTTATTCAGCTGACTAAACCTTATATGTAGAATTAGATTTTATATTCAAGAAAATGGAATGAAAGTATTTCTCATGCATTGTCAAATTATAATGCATTAACTTTCATTTATTGTGTTCTAGACAAAATTGAACAATCTGTTCTAGTTAAAATGCCTTATTATTTTAAGTTACAAGGCAAAATTAAAAATAACCTTACTGTTAACAGTTTAGCTGAGCTATTTATTCCCTAGTACAGACCCTTAATAGAATGCTACTACATGTTAAAGAATGTCTCAATTGAAAATTGAATTTAATATAAAAAGTGGTGAGCTGATTAAAATTTATAACGGATTGCAGAAGTAGTCCTTGTTATAGTCAATGTCAAACTATCCCTGAGGATAATTTTGAGTAGTCACTCTGCAGTGAGTAGTTCTGGTTTACAGGAGACATTTTCTACTTAAAAAAAAAAAAAAAAAAAAAGTCAGAAAGAAAATGATAGAATCTACCTTCATGCTCAAGTCAAACTTTGTGTGACTTGTAAGTTATAATGCTCATTGACTCAATTTGTTTTGTCCAGCTACAGCTAGATATATGGAGAAAGTTCAGCCAGGGTCACGAATAATATAGCAATGCATAATGCTCTTCTTGCTGAAATCATATACGATAGATCCCTAAAATTTTTTTCTATTTATTACAGATCCTGTTATTGCAATTGTAAAGCAAACAAAGTTTCTCAAAAGAGAAACTGAACTGAGAATTTTGTAATTAATATGAACAATTTATTCAAGATTGAAATTATTGAAGTTTATGTGCTTAAGTTGCTGTGATAAACATAGTTCAGAGTAGAATTAATAAAATGTCTCTTAGCTATTTGGTAAGATATCTCTTTTCTCCCATTCCTAATGGTTATCCATTTATGGCAGCTGAGAAGTTGCCTTCCTGTCTCAAGATAGTGGCTCAAGCATGTCTTAGATTTCTCTCCAGTCTTGTCCTGCTTTTCCACATAAAATGTTAGGCATTGGGTTCCTGCTAGCCTAAAATAACTCCCTTTCTATATAATATGTTACACAAATACATATAGATCTCATAGTTACTGATATATAAGCTATAAGTCAAATATATTTAGGTGTTCTTTTGTTTTTTAAGTCCAAAGTGGAATTTCATTTTAGTCTATCATTTAGAACAAAGGGAATAGTTATTTTTCACACTATGAAAGAGATTAATTACTAACTTTTCTTAGGAATATTAACTATTTTTAAACAGCACTTTTAAAAATATAAGGTAATTTTAGAATCATAAATCATCAACACTAAGAGAAAATTAATGTTAAAAGAGAAGCTAAATTCTTACAGTAATATTACCAAAGTCCACTGTAGGAGGAATGCCACCTCTATGTAAACATTGGGGGCCGTAAAGCTGCAAAGGTATCTCCTGTACAAGGACCTAATTGAGGACTGCCTGAGAAACCAAGGATTGCTGATACAGACAATGCCAGCCAATTGGGAATGGATGTTTAGAAAAGATGCTTAAAAAAAAAAGAAAGAAAGAAAGAAAGAAAGAAAGAAAGAAAGAAAGAAAGAAAGAAAGAAAGAAAGAAAGAAAGAAAAGAAAAGATGCTTCCTTGGGACCAATGGAGAGCAGGTAGAGGGCATTAAGAGTTTGCAGTAGTGTCCAGACAAGTGTGTCACAACGTTTCTCACCTGCTTCCAGAGTCTAAATCACTAGTTCCACACCACCTCATCTCCAACTCCCAAGGGCAGGTAGGGTTGGGCAGTGAGTATTCTTGGGCACAGAAAAATTGTCCACCTGTATGAAACTTGAGTAGCATGATAGTTTAGATCTGAGTTATTTTCTGTTATAGTTCTTCTAATAGAGCAATGGCTTACTTACATGAATCAATAAAGAAGTGAGCTACATATGCAGCTGGAGCCATGAGTCTCACCATGTGTACTCTTTGGTTGGTGGTTTAGTACCTGGAAGCTCTGAGGGTACTAGTTAGTTCATATTGTTCATCCTAAGGGGCTGCAAACCCTTCAGCTCCTTGGGTCCTTTCTATAGCTCCTTTAATAGGGACCCTGTGCTCTACAATGGATGGCTGTGAGCCTCTACTTTGTATTAGTCGGGCACTGCCAGAGCCTCTTAGGAGACACCTATATCAGGCTCCTGCCAGCCAGCACTTGCTGGCATCCACAATAGTGTCGGGGTTTAGTGATTGAATATGGACAGAGGATGGCCTAGTTGGTCATCAATGGGAAGAGAGGCCCTTGCTCCTGTGAAGGTTGTATGCCCCAGGGCCTGTTGGTGAGCAGAGGGAGGGAGGAGGAAACAGGTTTTTGTTTTTTTGTTTTTTTTTTTTCTTTCCTGGAGGGGAAAGGAGATAACATTTGAAATGTAAATAAAGAAAATATCTAATAAAAAAAGAGCCATGTTAAAAAATAAAAGGTTGTTCTTCCTGTATTCCAGACTTCTGCACTAATAACCATTTATCAGAGAGTGCATACCGTATTTGTTCTTTTGTGATTGGGTTACCTCACTCAGGATGATAAGCCAGACTAAATATAGCTATCTCCTGAGAGGCTCTGACAGGATCTGACTGACACAGATGTAGAGGCTCACAGCC
>NW_022196914.1:17504212-17509691 GCF_008632895.1 Mastomys coucha
CCCCCCCCCAAAAAAAAAGATTGGGGTCTTTCATACTTTTTGGTCAGGGCACACCTCTCTGATAAGAGTGCAGAGACAACTGAGAAAAACTAGAAAACCCGTGCTTCAGTAAACCAGCTTTGTATTTTTATGGTTAAAAAAAAAGAGAGAAGTGAGCTACATACATTTAAAATTCCATATCAAGAGCTCTTGGTTACCATTAGCTTATATGTGCCATAATTTGATACTCATAGTTATTGTGCCGTGATGGTCACTGTTTTGGTTCTTCAGTGTCAATTGGTCCATTGAGCTGTTGTTTGTTACTCTCTTTTGGAAGCATGAATGATACCTTTTGGCATCATGGAAACTAATCCTCAAGCAATAGGCTTTGCAGGTAGAACTAGTCTGGATGGCCCTGTGCCTGAAAAAATATGATGTCCTCAGCAATAGGAACATATTTTCCTACTGTACAGAGCAACCAAAGACAACAGCAGCACCTTATATTGTTTTAGTAGGCTCTGAAAGTCTTGACCAACAATGGAAAAATAGGTTTTTGATGGCTAGTGTTGAAGTTTTCTTAGAAAAACTATGGCTCTTGATTGGAGCATTATCAACCCAGATAGGACATTTTCATCTGGGCAATGAATATATACAATGCTACTCTATAAGTAAATGGTTACTAGTGTGTTTCCTTGTGACATTTATCAGACATCCTTACTACTATCTTACCCATGTCCCTCCTTCTTCTGTATATATTTTCCTCTCCTCCGTAACTAAAGCTTATCATTTTCTCCACTTCTCCCATTAGGTCACTTGTGTATGGCTCTTCCTCTCTCTGTTGTTCCTGCCATTACCACCACCACCCACAATGACCCCTTTTTACTTTGTAGCTCATGCAGTTGCTCCAGCTTATAGACTTACATCAGAAAATTTGTAGCTTAGATGTTCAGGTGAGAGAATATATGTAAAAGTTTCTCTTTCTTCCTGGGGCCTGTGATGTCATGCATTTTGGAGTTGCAGTTTGTAAAACCAGAACAATCCATAAATACATTCTAAATAGTAAGCTTATATTGACAGATGAATACATTTTTTAGTCCCTTTCAAAGATAATTTCTCTTGGAAACACAGAGACCATTGTAAAAAAAAAAAACCAAAAACCCAAAACAAAACACACACACACACTGATCAAATGTAAAGGCGCCCAGTTCTAGATGATAACTTTTACAACACCAATCTGTGCCTGAGGCTGGGGCATGATTGCAGAAGAAATATCAAGACTGTGAGCAAAGGCGAGCAGGAAGTTTTCTATGAGAGTATTTCTCCTAGAAATATCAGAGTAGCTAGGCTCATCACACCTTGCCAACATGCATGTTAAACATAAGTTCAACAATTTTGACCAGAAGACTAATGTGGAAAGAGGATTAAATTGGGGTTCAAAGTACCTAAATCCTACCAATGAACTATTGGCAAATAATACATGCAGAGAGATGGAGAAATATTCTTCTTCACAGAAAAGGACAATAACTAGTAATCCAATGAGTAGTGATCAACCACACACACACACAAACACACACACACACACACACACACACACACACACATATATATGTATATATATATATATATATATATATATATTGAATTAAAGAAAAAGAGGCCACAATCTGTAAAGGAACCAAGGTATAGGGTTGCGTGTGAAAGTGTGGAGGGCAGAAGGTGAAGGAAAATCTTATGAAATTATAGTATAATATAAAAAATTAAAATACAAAACAAGAAAATGTCTACTTTTCCAATTAACATTTCAGCAGTAGGGGGAGCTTTTGGCTTTTGTGGAGCAGGCAGGTATTTCTAACTGCTATTTAGTAGGGGAAGAAAATCAAATAAGTTAAGATTATAGTTCCCTTAAACTCTATTTCAGAAAAAAAAGGCAGATTTTTTTATTGTGTCTTCATGGATGAATCAGCTCTTAACATGTTTCACATTTAAAGAACACATATTCAAACTCTAAGTAATACAAAAATCCACATATGGAAAAGCACATTCACTCAACATCACTCTAATACCATGAGACAGTGTAAACTAATACATACAAGTGGATAAACATAATGCATTGCCTCTTATTTGTCAGAATAATTTAAGAACTCTAACAAAAAATAGATCTTAGTACCTTAATAATTCAAGTTCTATCATATCAATTGTCATTGGTATATCATCATCATCATAATTATTATTATTATTATTATTATTAAGTTCCCCTTCTACCCCTTCACCTACCCCTATTCCTCCCCTACCTCTACCCCTACCATTACCACTACCACTACCACTACTACTAGTAGTAGACGTAGTGGTTGTAGTAGTAATTACTAGTTTTTTACAACAGAGGCATTTAGATTATCTGACTTATCCAAGACTGAAATATAGAACTATCATAGTCAGATTTCTGAATATTGGCTTCCAGAGCATGCTATTCTGTTTTGAGATACACCATAGTATTGTTGTTTTGGGGGCACAATTATTGTGAAAAATAAATATAAAGTGCTCAGCAGGGATCCCAGGGCACAGAAGATGTACAGAATATGCTTGTGTTCCCTTCGTGTCAGCTTAGATTTTTGTGACTGCAACAATGTGCCACTTTAGTATCTGTGTCACGCTATCTCCTTTGTAAATAAGTCAGGAATAAGAATGTTGTGCCAGAGGGATTCTAAATAAAGGATTGTATGATTTGTGCCACAAGAATAGTCAAGAAAAGAATGTGGATTTCTATAAGCAAACAATTCCCCTGAAGTTTACTTTCCCTGCCATATTCATTTTTATGGCTCCAGGTCACTGAATTTAATTTCTGAGACAAGTATTCATATATAATTTTTACTCTATGCAGTAAAGAAAACAAGAAAGCAT
The DNA here is from genome assembly GCF_008632895.1 of Mastomys coucha. NCBI lineage: Eukaryota > Metazoa > Chordata > Mammalia > Rodentia > Muridae > Mastomys > Mastomys coucha. The sequence goes on from NW_022196914.1 coordinate 17,507,090, forward strand.
TTGGTTAAAAAAACAAAAAGAATGTAGATTCTAATTCTCTACCTAAGTTTCTTTGTAATAAGAGCAGCCTCTATGAAGTTGGAGAAGTCTTTTTCTTTAACCTAATGTACCTGTACTCAGGATGGTTCTGGATTCAGTATGCCTACATAACAGTACTCTGTAGTGTTTATAATATCACATTATAAGAAGCTGCTGCAGTATGAATTCAGTCTACTTCAGACCCAGTTTGCATAGTCACTTTAGGAATTGTAACTTGGTTAATATGTTTTTCTTAAGCTACTATTTTACTAAACGTCTGTTTCCTTTAGGGCATAAGATGGTCACAATTGTAACATGACCTCAATAGCTCTGGAATACTCTCAGACTATTCCAGGATATGAAGCCACCCTCACAGAAATCCAGTTTGAATATGGATCAATCTGATTTGTCACAATTCTTTACATAAAATAATGACACACTTCTACCTACAACCCAATAGGTGAACAGAGAGACTAGAAAATCAAATGTAGTGCCTGTGACTGCGAAGATGCTTGATAAGTATTTGCATGCAAGATGAATGAACAAGTAGATTAATAATGTGCCTGACTCTCCTTTTCCAATTCATCTTCTTCCAGTTTAGGCTTATAAATGTCAATTTAAGAAAGCCACACGAATCTTCCCATCTATCCTTCCAAATACACATAATGAGGTTAGGAAATATTTTGACATCAATATAATGCCATGTAGAAGTACTCATACTATTATCTGACAGGTGTAATTTTTACTGTTATAAAACAAATCTGAGTGTAAATTTTCATAGTTTTGCAATTAGGTAAATCTTTAAATTTTCTAAACTATCTCAAATAGAAATTGGAATAGTTCACAGCACAGTGGAAGGTGAATTTGGCTAACAGTACATGCACAGTGCTTAAGCCCGAACACAATCTCAGCTAGATGCTGCTTTCACAACTTCCACTTTGTTATAGTACTGGTCCACATCAAGGAAACATAGGCAAAAGCTCTTCAAAGAAACAGCAGATAGAAAACATATAGGTGGCTATCTATGTACTGATCTTATGACAATGGCAGATTTTCTTTTTCTTTTTTTTTTAAATTAATCATTCCATTTGTTTATATCTCAAATTATACCCCACTTACTGGTTACCTCTCCACAAGCCCCCCATCCCACAACCTTCCTCTTCTCCTTTCCTTTTGCCTTTATCAGGGTGCTCTCCCACCCTTCCATCCACTCCTGCCCCATTCCTCCAGCATCCTCCTACCTGGGCATCAAACTTCCTCAGGACCAAGTGGCCTCCCCTCCCTCGATGTCAGACAAGGCCATTCATTCTCTGCTACTTATGTTATTTGGAGCCACAGATCCCTTCCTGTACATTCCTTGGTTGGTTGTCTAGTCCCTGGGAGCACTGGTCTGGTCAGCTGACATTGTTTTTCCTATGGGGTTGCAGTGCCACTCTAGTCCTTCTGCCAGCTCCCCCACTAGGGTTTTCTAACAACACTAACATTCATGATTTTATTACACCTGACAGCCAGTACTAACTAGAATGATAAATAAGATGCAAGATATTTACTTCCTTCATCATCAGCCTATGTATATACTTCATTAAGTAGAAACCAAGAAGAATGTAAATGACATGGTTCTATCTCTTTCATAACTCACTTCTGAAATTCTTATAACTGCTTAAATCCAGAGATTAGGGTTAGAGTTTCACAAACTGCCTCCTCTTGAAATATCAAGTGCAGAGCATGTTTGTTATTAGGACTTCTGATTACTAGCAATTAATTAATTAATTAAAGATGCTCTCATGTCCACCTCCTGTCATTGTGAGAATAGTCCATAAAGTTCATAAAATGTGAGTTCCATATTCACCTTCACTTCCTGAAGAATAGGGAGAAGGAACATTTGAATGACAGGACACAGTTCTTCCTTGACCTCCTGGATTGTTGTATCCTCTGGGCACCTATTCACTTATTCATGTATCTGAGAGTATACTGAACATACTCTTCTGGGTTTTAATGGAGGCCTCATTATGTAAGTATTATTGATTACATTAATGGCCATTAGTGGTTAAATCAATCTCTATCCATTCTTACTTGTACAAAGGGTCAAAAGATAAAGTTAAGCTTTTCAACCCTATTCACTTTTCTGACGAGGAGCACAGAAAAGAACAAATGTACATTTGTAGTATCTAAAAAGTAGATTCGAATGGATTCTTAAGTTGATGATGAAACAAGTTAAGCTGTTATTTTAAAATTTTCAGTTCAGGAAAATTTGTTTTCATAGAGTATTGAATATGTGTTCTGTATTAGTTACCAAAAGTAGGAGTTTATATGCATAAATCATGTAGTTTGGCATAAAATGGAGAACATTATTTTGTAAGAAACAGCTGATGAATTTTGATAAGTAACAAAAGTAACCAAATATATTCAGAAAATTATGTATATACATATACAGATACATATGAAAATATACTTTTATATGAAAATTCAATATATAATTTCATATATAATTACCATATATAATGTATATATCAAAATGATGAAAAACAAGGGTCTGATAACATGTTTCTATATACATGGTGTTCATGAATATAATATAATTTGT
>NW_022196914.1:17509701-17512264 GCF_008632895.1 Mastomys coucha
CCCAAGTGCTGGGATTAAAGGCGTGCGCCACCACCGCCCGGCATAATTTGTAATTTTTAAAGATGCTGATATCTAGAGATGAAGTGGTCTAAGTCTTTGTTCCAAGATGACCCTGAGATCTGCATGTTTCTAGTTCTGTTAATAGCAACTAACATCCATTTCACAAATCTCCACATATATATATATGTATATATATATATATGTATTCCAAACACAGTATGTATTAGTTTACATCTCAAGGTTTACTATCTTAGGGCTATTAGTTTAATGTTATATTTTCAATATTTCTGTTTTATATTATACATTTAACTTAATTAATATTATACTATTAATGTGTATAATTTAAAAGAAATTAGACACCTATAAAAATTCATGTGCAAAATAACAGTTTAAAAATTTAGTTATTTTTGTTCACGATCCTTCCTTGAGATCAATTTCTAAGAATAAATAAAAAGATATTAAAAGCTTAATGATATAATCTGAAAAGTGTGTAAAATTGAAAATTAGTGAAAAGAATATTGCAAGTTTTTCTAAAACAGAATTTGGGATCTAATACTCCTGTTGATATAATATAAAAAATTTCAAATCAAAATGGAGTTCTTATGAATTAAATAAGGACTGTAGAATGTGTGCTCCCTAACTAGTGGTGCTATTTATGCCTGTAAAACTTTAATAAAAAAGGAACCATGGTTTAGAAAAAAGCAAGGAGGGCAATGTGGGAGGGAAAAAAGCAAAGGAGGAAATTACATAGTTATAATTTTAAAAATTAACAAAAATAATTTAAAACTATTAAACTTTTAGGAATAACTTATTATTGTGTGTAACTGAGTATTTAGTGTGAAGGTTAGCCTGTTATGGGAAAATAAGCAACAGCAGGTGTGGCTTTAATGTATATTATTTGTAACAACAGGAACTTCTAATCATGAGCTGGAACCTCAAAAGCACTGAGTCAAAGTACATATTTGATCATCCTTCTTCCTTGTAGTTTATTTAATCAGATGTTTTTATGATAATGAAAAGTTATTAACATAAAAGTCTTTTATATCAAACTCTGATTAAAAATAACCAGGGGAACATGAAAGGGAAGTGCTCACTAAACATGTCTACAGGATTAGTTATCTCAGATGATTCCTGTATATCCTATATGCCCCATTCTCCTCGTACATATCATATGATATAGCTTTTGATAAAAAAGTTCCTTAGATGGACATTTCAGATAAACCACTGTACCTGTTTCATCACACATATATCTCTCAAATGAACAAGAGAAAATTATGCTAGGAGCTTTTGTGACCAGTGACCTTCATTTCAAACCAGCATAGGTAGCCTTCTCTTTCATCTTTGAAAGTTATTATTATTATTATTATTATTATTATTATTATTATTATATTATATTTTGGCCAGGGACATACATCAGTGATGAAGTTTTCTCCTATATGGTTTAACACTCTTAGACTGATGTTAACTTTTGGAAAAAGTAAAAACCCTCCTTCGTCTCTGTTCTTTACATATGTTTATGAGTTTTCTAATATAAATTTTTAAAATTACAATACTTATTTTTTGTTCCTAACTCAAATATTTTTTTAGTCTATCCGTACCTGTGATTATTGTTGTATTTATTTACACTTATTGAGTGTAAAAGATACAGGAGATAGTCCAAAATAAAATAAGATCTGAATTATGGTGTATGAAATCTCATGGGCTGTTAAAACAGGAGAAAGAAAGAACAATGTTCCTCTAACCTATATGCAAAGATAATAAATAAAAGTATTAATAACTTTTCATACAGGTGAAAAGAATTTAAATGAATAAAACAAAAAAATCCTTATTTATGAGCAGGAAGGTTTAAAACACATAATTTTTATATTTTGGAAAAGACTAAGTATACATGTTCTTAATATGCACACTTCTTCAAATAAAAATGTAAATTTAAGAAAATGATTGGTTATAAGAGGTTGATCGCTAAATTTGTTTAATCATTAATGTGTTCAAGTGCATTTATATTATTTATTTTAAATGTGGCTACATAAAGGTTTAAATGTTCTCACATAAAGGTTCAGATAAGTTGGGTAAATACATCAGAACAACAAAATACCAGCTGAAGGAATTACAGGGACAAAGTATGGAGCAGAGACTGAAGGGAGGACAATCCAGACACTTCCCCACCTGATAATCCTTCCCATGTTCAATCACTAAACCCAGACACTATTGTGGATGCCAGCAAGTGCTGGATGACAAGAGCCTGATATAGCTGTCTCCTGAGAGGCTCTGACAGTGCCTGACTAATATAGAAGTAGAGGCTCACAGCCATCCATTGGACTGAGCACAGGGTTCCCAATGAAGGAGCTAAAGAAATGACCCAAGGAGCTGAAAGGGTTTGCAGCCCCTTAGGAGGAGCAACAATATGAACTAACTAGTACCCTCAGAGCTCCCAGGGACTAAACAATCAAAGTGTATACATGGTGGGACTCATGACTTTACCTGCATATGTAGCAGAGGATGGCCTAGTCTGTCCTCAATAGGAGGAGAGGCCCTTGGTCCTGTGAAGGTTCTATGCCCCAGT
>NW_022196914.1:17512486-17514665 GCF_008632895.1 Mastomys coucha
TTTTTTTTTTTTCCCAGAAGAGGAAACTGGGAAAGGGGATATCATTTGAAATGTAAATAAAGAAAATATCTAATAAAAATAAATAAAAGAAAATATCAACTCTACAGAAAGAAATGTGAGAAGAATTCATGTAATGTACAGAATTATATTGAATGATGAATTCAAACAAGAAAATATTAGTGAAAAATTTAAAGAATCATCAATCTTGAAGATTGTTTGAGAAAATAGAAGCATAATAAGAATAATATCCAGGAGAGCTATTGGTGAAGGGAAACTTGAAAATATTTTTGTATGTTACCTTATTTGTTGATTTTGATTAGATAAACGTAGAATAAATAATCTCAATATTGGAATAACTAAATTCTATGGGATAGAGCTGGTCTCCCAGGATTGCCGACACACCCCGAGATAACAGGTAAAACCACAACTTCTGCTTAAACTCTTAGCCCACGAGGGATCTGCCATAAGCCATCAGGACACAGAAACCAAGGAAAAAAAGCCTAGGACAGGATCCTTTTGGTTTCTGTCTGCACACTGGTGTTGAACCTGTGCCTCAGCTCTCCATACCTAAATACTGCCAGGAGAGAGTTGGTCTCCCAGGAATGCAGATATACCTGTGAGCATGGGTAAGACCATCACTTCTTCTCAGAGTGACTCACCCAGAGCCCTCAGAACACAGGAAGCAAGAAGCAGCCTAGGACAGGGTCCTTCCAGTTGTCTTCTGCACTGGGAGCTGATCCTGTGCCACAGCAATTCATATCATAATCCACCTGAATAAAGCTGGTCTCCCAGGAGTGCCAACATACCTGTGACCACCATTTCTGCTTAAATTCCAGGCCCAAAAGGGATCCACCCAGAGCCATTAGGACACAGGAACCAAAGAACACCCTGGGGCAAGATCCCTCCTGTTTCAGTCTGCTCCAAGAAGCTGGCCCTGTGCCACAGCTCTTCATACCTAAATTCCTCCTGGAGAGAACTGGTTTCCCAGGATTACTGACACACAGACTTTCAGGAGGGACAAACCAAATTCAAAGACAGCAAGGCCAGCTAAAACCAGAGATAATCAGATGGAGAAAGGCAAGGTCAAGAACATAAGCAACAGAAACCAAGGCTATTTGGCATCATCAGAACCCAGTTTTCTCACCAGAGCAAGCGCTGGATATCCCAAGAGACCAGAAAAGCAAGACTCTGATTTTAAATCACATCTCTTCATGATGATAGCAGACTTTAAGAGAGCCATAAATAACTCCCTGTCTTAGTCAGGGTTTCTATTCCTACACAACATCATGACCAAGAAGCAAGTTGGGGAGGAAAGGGTTTATTCAGCTTACTTCCACATGGCTGTTGATCACCAGAGGAAGTCAGGACTGGAACTCAGGTCAGGAAGCAGGAGCTGATGCAGAGGCCATGGAGAGATGTTTTTTACTGGCTTGCTTCCCCTGGCTTGCTCAGCTTGCTCTCTTATAAAACTCAAGACTTCCAGGCCAGGGATGGCACCACCCACAAGGGGCCCTACCCCCTTGATCACTAATTGAGAAAATGCCCCACAGCTGTATCTCATGGAGGCACTTCCCCAACTGAAATTCCCTTATCTGTGATAACTCCAGCCTGAGTCAAGTTGACACATAAAACCACCCAGTACACTCCCTTAAAGAAATGCAGGAGAACACAAGTAAACAGGTAGAAGCCTTAAAGAGGAAACACAAAAATTACCTTAAAGAATTACAGGAAAACACCAACAAACAAGTGAAGAATTTTAACAAAACCATTCAAGATCAAAAAATGGAAATAGAAACAATAAAGAAATCACAAAGAAAAACAATCCAGGAGATAGAAAGCCTAGGAAACAGATCAGGAGTCATAGATTCAAGCATCAACATCAGAATACAAGAGATAGAAGAGAGAATTCCAGGTGCAGAAGATATAGTAGAAAACATTGACAAAACAGTCAAAGAAAATGCAAGATGCAATAAGCTCCTAACCCAAAACATCCAGGAAATCAGGATATAAGGAGAAGACCAAACCTAAGGATAATAGGTTTAGAAAAGAGGGAAGATTTCCAAATCAAAGGGTCAGTAAATATCTTCAACAAAATTGTAGAAGAAAACTTCCCTAACCTAAAGAAAGAGATGCCCATGTACATATATGAAGCCTACAGAATTCCAAATAGATTGGAACA
>NW_022196914.1:17514675-17531221 GCF_008632895.1 Mastomys coucha
AAAAAAAACCTCCTGTCATATAATAGTCAAAACAACAATTGCACAAAACAAAGAAATAATATTAAAAACAGTAAGGGAAAAAGGTCAAGTAACATATAAAGCAGACCTGACAGAATTACATCAGAGTTCTCACCAGAGATTATTAAATCCAGAAGATCCTGGGCATGTGTCATATAGACCATAAGAGAACACAAATGCCAGCCCAGGCTACTATACCCAGCAAAACTCTCAATAAACATAGATGGAGAAACTAAGATATTCCATGGCAAAAACAAATTTACACAATAGTTTTCCACCAGTCCAGCCCTAAAAAAGATAATAGGTGGAAAACAACAATACAAGGAGGGAAAGTACACCATAGAAAAAGCAAGAAAGTAATCTTACACAAACGTAAAAGAAGGTAGCCACATAAACATAATTCTACCTCTAACAACAGAAATAACAAAAGCAACAACCACTTTTCCTTTATATATCTTAACATAAATATGCTCAATTCCATAATAAAAAGAAATAGAGTAACAGCCTGGATACATAAACTGGAACCAGCATTTTGCTACATATAGGAAACACACACCTCAGTGACAAAGGCAGAAACTACCTTACTGTCAAAGGCTGGAAAACGGTTTTCCAAGCAAATGGTTTCAAGAAACAAGCTGGAATACCCATTCTAATATCAAATAATATCAACTTTCAATCAAAAGTTATCAACAACAATAAGAAAGAAAACTTCACACTCATCAAAGAAAAAAATCTACCAAGAAAAACACTCAATTCTGAACACCTATACTCCAAATACAAGAGCACCCATATTTATAAAAGAAACTTTACTAAAGCTCAAAGCATACAATACAATGCACACAATAATAATGGGAGAATTCAACACCCCAATTTCATCAATGGAAACAAAAACTAAACAGAGACACATTGAAACTAACAAAAGTTACAGAACATATGGATTTAATAGATATCTATGGAATATTTCATCCTAAAACAAAAGAATATACCTTCTTGTTCGCACCTCAATGTACCCTCTCCAAAATTTAACATATAATCGGTCAAAAATTAGGCCTCAGCAGATACAAGAAGATTGAAATAATTCCATGCATCCTATCAGATCACCATGAACTGAGGATGATCTTCAATAGCAACAACAAAAAAAACCAAACCAAACCAAACCAAAACAAAACAAAACAAAAAACAGGAAGCCCAAATACATGTGGAAGCTGAACAATGTCCTACTCAACTATAACGTTGTCAAGGAAGAAATAAATAAATTAGTTAAAGACTTTTTACAATTTTATAAAAATGAAAGTACAACATTCCCAAACTTATGGGACACAATGAAATCAATGATAAGAGGAAAACTCATACATTTGAGTACCTCCAAAAAGAAACTGAAGAGAGCATACACAAGCAGCTTGACAGCACATCTGAAAGCTCTACAACAAAATGAAGCAAATATTCCCAAGAGAAATAGACAGCAGGAAAGAATTGAACTCAGGGCTGAAATCAATCAAGTAGAAACAAAAAGAACTATACAAAGAATCAACAAAATCAGAAGATGGTTCTTTGAGAAAATCAACAAAATAGATAAAGTCTTAGCCAGACTAACCAAAAGACACAAAGACAGTATCCAAATTAACAAAACCAGAAATGAAATATGATATATAATAACAAACTAAGGAAATTAAAAAAATCATCAGATCCTACTACATAAGCCTATATTCAACATAAGTGGAAAATCTTGATGAAATGAACCATTTTCTAGACATATACGAAATACCAAAATTAAATCAGGATCAGATAAACAATCTAAACACTCCCATAAACCCTAAAGAAAAAGAAGCAGTCATTAATAGTCTCCCAACCACAAAAAGCCCAGGACCAAATAGGTTTAGTACAGAATTCTATTAGACTTCCAATGAAGACAAATACCAATACTCTTCAAACTATTCCCCAAAATAGAAACTGAAGAGACACTACCCAATTCATTCTGTGAAGCCACAATTACACTGATACCAAAACCACACAAAGAGCCAACAAAGAAAGAGAACTTCAGACCAATCTCCCTCATGAGTATCAATGCAAAAGTACTCAATAAAATTCTTGCCAACCAAATCCAAGAACACATCAAAACAACCATTCACCATGATCAAGTAGGCTTCATCGCAGGGATTCAGGGACTGTTCAATATATGAAAATTCATCCATGTAATCAACCATATAAACAAACTCAAAGGAAAAAAAACACATAATCATTTCATTAGATGCTGAAAAAGCATTTGACAAACAGCATCCCTTCATGTTAAAAGTCTTGGAAAGATCAGGAATTCAATGCTCATACCTAAACATAGTGAAAGCAATATACAGCAAACCCATAGCCAACATCAAATTGAATGAAACATGAAGCAATACCACTGAAATCAGGGGCTAGACATGGCTGCCCTCTCTCTCTCTGTCTATTAAATATAGAAGTTGAAGTTCCAGCTAGAGCAATTAGATAACAAAAGAAGGTCAGAGGGATATAAATTGGAAGGAAGAAGTCAAAATGTCACTATTTACAGATGATAATATCATATATTTAAGTGAACCCAAAAACTCCACCAGAGAGCTCTACAGCTAATAAACAACTTCAACAAAGTGGCTGGATATAAAATTAACTCAAACAAATCAGTTGCCTTCCTATACTCAAACGATAAACTGGCTGAGAAAGAAATTAGGGAAATGACACCATTCACATTGTCACAAATAATATAAAATATCTTGGTGTGACTTTAAGCAAAAAAATGAAAGATCTGTTTGAAAATAACTTCAGGTCTCTGAAGAAAGAAATCAAAGAAGACCTCAGAAGATGGAAAGATCTCCCATGTTTGTGGAATGATATGATTAATGTAATAAAAATGGCCATATTGCTGAAAGCAATCTACAGATCCAATGTAATCCCCAATTGCTACTCAATTTTTCATATAGTTACAAAGTGCAATTCTCAAATTCATTTGGAATAACAAAACACCCAGGATAGTGCAACTATTCTCAACAATAAAAGAACTTCTGGGGGAATCACCATCCCTAACCTCAAGCTGTACTCAGAGGAATAGTTATAAAAACTGCTCAGTATTGGTGCAGTGACAGGCAGGTAGATCAATGGAAAAGAAATGAAGACCCAGAAATGAACCCACACACCTATGGTCATTTGTTCTTTGACATAGGAGCTAAAACCATCCAGGTGGAAAAAAGACAGCATTTTTTTTTTTTTTTTAACAAATGGTGCTGGTTCAACTGGTGGTCATCATGTAGAAAAATGCAAATTGATCCATTCTTATCTCCCTGTACAAAGCACAAGTCCAAGTGGATCAAGGACCTCCACGTAAAACCAGATACACTAAATCTAATGTAACAGAAAGTGGGGAAAAGCCTTGAACACATGGGCATAGAGAAAAATTTCCTGAATAGAATACCAGTGGCTTAGGCTCTAAGATCAAGAATCAACATATAAGACCTCAAAAAATTGCAAAGCTTCTGTAAGGTGAAGGACACTGTCAATAGGATGAAACAGCAACCTACAGATTGCGAAAAGATCTTTATCAATCCTACATATGATAGAGGGCTAATATCCAATATATACAAAGAACTCAAGAAGTTAGACTCCAGAGAATCAAATAATCCTATTAAAAATGAGGAACAGAGCTAAAGAGAGAATTTTCAACTGAGGAAACTCAAATGACTAAGAAGCATGTAAAAAAATGTTCAACATCCTTAGTCATCAGGGAAATGCAAATGAAAACAACACTTAGATCCCACTTCACAGCAGTCAGAATGGTTAAGACAAAAAAACTCAGATAGTATCAGATGCTCACAAGGATGTGCAGAAAGAGGAACACTCATGCATTGCTGGTGAGATTGCAAGCTGGTACAACCACTCTCAGAAAATTGGACATTGTACTACCTGAGGACCGAGCTATACCCCTTCTGGGTATATACCCACATTATGCTCCAACATGTAATAAGGACACATTCTCCATTATGTTCATATCAGACATATTTATAAGAGCCAGAAACTGGAAACAACCCAGTTGTTCCCCAACATATGAATGGATAAAAAAATGTGGTACATCTACACAATGGAATACTACTCAGCTATTAAAAACAATGATTTAATGACAAATTAGGCAAATGAATGAAACTTGAAAATATCATCCTGAGTGAGGTAACTTAGTCACAAAAGAACACACATGCTATGCACACACTGATACGTAGATATTATCAATCCTATATACAGTCACCAAACCTGGAGGCTACCATGTATACCAGGAAGTGCTTGCTGACAGGAGCCTGATACGGCTCTCTCCTAAGAGGCTGTGCCAGAGCCTGACAAATACAGAGGCATATGCTTGCAGCCAACTTTGGGGTTGAGCACAGGGTCCCTGAAGGAGTTGGAGAAGGGACTGAAGGGGCTGAGGGGGTTTGCAGCCCCATGCAGGGAGCAACAGTGTCAACTGGCCAGAACCCTGGAGCTCCTGGGGACTGAACCACCAACCAAACAATACACATGGAGGGACCCAGGGCTTTTGTTGCATATGTGGCAGAAGATGGGCTTGTTGGACATCAGTGGGAGGAGAGGCCCTTGGGCCTGAGGTTTTTAGATGTTCCAGTGTAGGAGAATGCCAGGGCAAGAAGATGGGAGTAGGTGGATGAGTGGGGGAGCATCATTATAGCGGCTGAGGGAGAAGGGGTGGCTTAGAGAGTTTCCAAAGGGGAGACCTGGAAAGGAGAAATCATTTGAAATGTAAATAAAGAAAATATCCAATAATAAATGAAAAAGAAATCTCAAGATTGAATTTATGTGATCCTAATTTAGCTATTTAGAAGAAAAGAATGTTTGATTTTTTTCTATGTTGTTAATTTCCTGTGGTCAATGAGTTGAGGATCTTAAAATGTGCAGAACTGTAATGACAAGAAGGAAAAAATAGCACCTGAAATCACCCGTGTTTATGAGCTTTCCCAAGTACATTTCCAAGAGCCAACATACTGTGGAGAGAGGAAATTAAACCTCAAGCTAATGCCAAGTCACTCCTTAGAAAGATTTACAGAAGGAAAAAAATGGTTGAGGTCATTAGAAAGGCACAGTAGAGACATATGGGACTCACTGGGAAAGAAGGAATAAGCACATAAAGTTTTGGAAGGGTTAAAGATAAAGCAGTACAGTTTCAGCTTTGGTGATCTGAATGAACTAGTAAGAGATAATCTTTATTTAACAAACAATCCAAGTGCAGGAACAAACAAAATACCATAACAGTTGAACTCACCATTCATATGTGCATGATTGTCTCGTGGTCTTCATCTGTTGAAAGTGATGAGATCATGTCATAGAAAGTGGGCAGAGAGAGCAGAGAGCACAAAGTAGAAGTTCAGTGAATGTCCCACAGGTGTCAGTAATGCCACAAAAAGGCTTTTGGTTCCTTTCTCTTTGTTAGCCCCTAAAACCAGATACACTGAATCTAATAGGTGAGAAACCAGGAAAAAGACTTGAGTACATCCACCCAGGGGAAAATTTACTGAAGAGAACACCAATAGCTCAGGCTCTAAGATCAACAATTTACAAAGGGACCTCTTGAAACTAAAAAGCATCTGTAAAGGAAAAGGACACTGTTGATAGGACAGAACAGCAACCCACAAATTAGAAAAATATCTTTACCAACACTACATCTGATTGAAAGTTTATATCCAATATATACAAAGAACTCAAGAAGTTGGACTCAGGAGAACTAAATAACCCTATTAAAAATGGGTACAGAGCTAAACAAAGAATTCTCAACTGAGGAATCTCAAATGGGCAAGAAGCACCTAAAAAATACTGGACATCTTTAGTCATCAGGGAAATGCACCATACATCAATCAGAATGGCTAAGAGCAAAAGTGCAGGTGACAGCAGATGCTGGCAGATGTGGAGGAAGAGGAACACTCCTCCATTGATGGTAGGATTGCAAACTGGTACATCCACTTTGCAAATCAATCAGGAGGTTCCTCAAAAAAAATTGGAAATAGCTCTACTTGAAGACCCCGCTATACCACTCCTGTACATATATCCAAAAGATGCTCCAACATACAACAAGGACACCTGCTCTACTGTGTTCATAGCAGCTTTATTTATAATAGCCAGAAGCTGAAAACCTAGAGTCCCTCAACAGAATAATGAATACAGAAAATGGAATGTTTACACAATGGGATACAACTCAGATATTAAAGTGATGACTTCATGAATTTGGCAGGCAAATGGATGGAACTAGAAAATATCATCCTGAGTGAGGTAACCCAGTGACAAGATGATATGTATTCACTGTTAAGTAGATATTTGCCCAAAAGCTCAGACTATGATACAACTCACAGATCATATGAAGCTTAACAAGAAGGAAGACAAAAGTGTGGATGCTTCAAACCTACTTAGAAAGGGAAACAAAATAATCACAGGAGGCTGAAAAAGGGAGGGACTTGGGTTGGAGAGGGGAAGGGAAGTGGGGAAAAAGGTGGACTGGACCAGGTATAGGAAAAGATACGAGGAAAGTCCAGAGATGGATTAGAAATAAGTAACAGTGTGGGGTGTGGACTTGAGGAACCACTATAAAGTCCCAGATGCCAGGGATGCAAGAGGCTCTCAGGACCCAGTGAGGATAACATTAACTGAAATAACCAATAGCAGGGAGACTGAACCTGAAGAGACCACCTCTAATAGATTAATATGGCTCACAGAGAAGGGATGGGGCCACCCACCCACCTAAAATCTTTTTAACCCCAAATTTTCCCTGTCTAAAGGAAATGCAGGGACTAAAATATAGAAGAGGTTGAAACAAAGGCCATCCAGAAACCCTACCATGTAATCCATTCCATCTGCAGACACTAAACCCTGACATAAATGTTTATACCAAGAAGCACTTGCTGACAGGAACCTGTTGTGGCTGTCTTCTGATAGGTCTGCCAGCACCTAACTAAGACAGATTGAGATATAGTCAACCATCAGACTGAGCCTGGGACCAGAATGGAAGAGAGAGGGGAAACGCTGAAGGAGCTGAAGGGGATTATATCCCCAACAATATCAACTCACTGAACCACCCAGAGCTCCCAGGGATTAAACCACCAGTCAAACCATACACATAGATCCAGCTACCTATGTAGCAGAGAACTACCTCATCTGACATCAGTGGGAGAAGAGGCACTGGTCCTGTGGAGACTTGACGCGCCAGAGATGGGTAAGGAGTGAGTAGGTGGGTAGAGGAGCACCCACTTAACAGCAACAGGGAGAAGGATGGGGTAGGGGGTTTGAGGAGCGGAGACAAGGAAGGGTGACAACATTTGAAATAAAAACAAATAAAATGATTAATAAATAAAAATTTAAAACATTTAAATAAAATAAAAAGTTGTGAGCGCCTCTGCATGGAGCTGCATGTGAGAACCTGGATGAAACAGAGGAGGTACATGGCCATCTAACTGGATCAACTGGACTTACTGACTCACCCATTTCCCCTATTTTTGATCTAACTTCTGCCATAATCTTTTAAAAGATCTCTAGACGAGCAGCTCTGTGGTGATACCCTATTTTCTGAAATCTGCATCTCTTTCTCCCATCTATGAATCCATATAAAAATTCTCTCTAAAAACACATTCACCATGGTCTGTTAATTTTTTCAAAACAGAAACCTGAAAGCCACTGACAGTTCAAAGTGTTTTTTTTTGTTATTATTGTTGTTGTTTTGTTTTGATGTTGTTTTGTTTTGTTTTGTTTTGCCAATTTTAGAGATTCGAGGTCCAAATGGTATGAAAATAACTGAGTCCTAATGGTAGCTGCCTTGTTGTGAGTATATAGGCAAGCACAGGGAAATCATCGAATAGGACATGCCAGGGGTAGGCAAGTTTATTGGGAGGACAAACTGATAGTCTGTTTCATCAAAGTAGAAAGTAAAGTAATCTTTATAAGATTGCTGGTAGACAGATACCTTCTTCTTCTTCTTCTTCTTCTTCTTCTTCTTCTTCTTCTTCTTCTTCTTCTTCTTCTTCTTCTTCTTCTTTGTTTTTGCTTCTTTTTGTTCTTCCTATTCTTCTTGTTCTTCTTCTTCCTTTTCTTCTTTTTCTTCTTTTTTTCCCTCCCTTGGATATAACAATGATCTTAACTGTACTTGCTTGTAAGGGCTCTGTGTCTCTCAGGCAGGCCAGTTTGGGGGTTGGTAATATCCATTTGCCTGTAGCAAAGGGCTGTTTAAGAAGCAGCAATGAAGCAGAAGTTACTTAGAAGAAAAACAGCTCTCTGAGTCACAGGGTTTCTGAGAAACCCTGGGGGCTAGGTTTTTATTTTGCTGGACTGCTAAGTTCATGTGGCCAGTCTAGTATATTGACAGCTCTACCATCATCTCATGGGCTTATTTTCTGACCAATGTGAATATCTCTTTTTCACAACCATAGACATTTATAAATATCACTAAAGTATTTAAAGACTTGAATTACAAAGGTAGAACTGACCTGGCAGGAATAGGAGATGCTTGTAATGCCCTATTTGACCATCAGTCTTAAAACAATCAACACCAGAATAATCAGAATTTCCCCAGGAATCTCCTGCTGAGAGGACAAAGAAACTATATAAAAGAGGGGTTTTGTATCCTCTAAGGAGACTTCACAAAGGTGTAAAAACTTGTCAGAAGAACCTTAGAAGATGTGACTGAAGTCCAGACAATGATGGCCCTGTGGTGGGAAGGGTACACATTTAGAGAGGAACACTTAGATTAGCATATGATTAGGCCTTTATTTAAGCATTAGTCATATTCCAGAATCCCAAAGACTGACTTGTGAAGTTTCTGTATCTATATTACTCACTAAAGTTGCCTTTCCACCATTAATCTGGGTTTTGTTTATTTTGTTTTGTTTTGTTTTGTTTTGTTTTGTTTTGAATGGCTTCTTGAAAATAGGTAGCTGAGACTGTCTTAGGGCATATGCCTTGACACTCTAACTCAATAATAACAATAACAACAACTTATGTAAGGATGAGCATTAGAAGGGCTGGCCATAGACCAAACAAATGAGTACTGTGAAAGACTCTTAGAAATAAGACTTATGCTGGCTTATTATCCCTGCATTTTACAGTGTCTAAATACTATATTTTTCTTCAAATTTAGTAATACCTGTGGGGAAAGACAACTCTGCTACAATCCCTTGTTTTTTATAGATCATGGCCTAAAATTAACACTCATTAAGTATCTTTGACTTTAAACTTGTACACCAGAAATATCCCCTTATATTTTGGTGGTTTTCTTTTTTTAAAAAACCTACATATTTATGCTTTTTCTGAAATGACTGCTTTAAAAAGTCAATATGAATATATGAAAGAGCTTCCTTTTGGCTCTCTCTTTTCATACACTCTCCCACTTGCTTTTCTCAGTGGATCTCTCTGAGAACAAGGAATCCAACATAAAAAGACACCCTAAGCAAAAGAGCATATAAATCATCTTGCTCTAGTCTCTGAAATATTTCAAAACCTTTGCTCATGTCCCTTTTCTTTTTCTTTAGGTATTCACTTCCTTGCTATTCCATTTCTCAGTCTTTCTTTGATTTATATTTAAAAGCATGGCTGAAGATGAACACATTTGAAACCTAAACATTTTCAGAATAAACTTTGTTAGGAAAAGTGACTGAGGGTTTTTGACCTCCACCTTCTTCCAGGATTTACACATTTTCTCATCTTCTGTCCATTTGCTGAAAGGATCAGGAAATCTTTGGGTAATGGCTTTGAGCCACCATTCAGTGGTTTCCCCATATGCATTTAGATGTGAACATTCTCTGCAAATTTATAAAATCTTTCTGTATAGAGACAAATGAAAAATATCCAACTAGCCTTTTAGCTATTAATAAGAAGACATTGCAATAATTATGACCTATTTTGTATATACAAAACTAAATAGATACTGAAAAAAATATTTTACAAAACAGCTTTTGGTGGTAGAAAAAAAAAAGCTGGCCATTAGGAATAAATAAAGGTCTCAATGCTCCAGTTTTCATATTAGGGAAACTGCCATACATTTTTGGTTTGAATAAACAGAGTAAGTTATGCATAGCTAAACAGATGTAGTCAAATACTAATCCTGGTCATCAGTGACTTATTAGGAAATGAATATTTTCAGTGTTGAATAAAGAAACAAACAACATACACAAAAATCCCTCACCACTGAAGTCCTATTACAAAATCAATGTGTCACCTGAAATTGGTGAGCTTCACGTATGACCAAGAGAGCCCATATTTTTATCTTTAATGCAAGGAGAGTTTAGCTGTTCCTCACTTGTTAAGATTTAGCTTCACAATCTATTCCCTCCAGTTCACTTAGAAACTGATATGAAAAAGGGGATACAACTAAAGGAAATGCAGAATTAGGTAAGTCTAAAAGTTTAAGTTTCAGGAATATACATCAAACAAGCTTGTGTGATAAATGAATGACAAAAGATATTTGGAAGGAGACAACATGAGCTGAAGCAGGCACACAGCCATTAATACCATTTGTTTGAAAATAAATCATGGAATTTTTCACACACCCATCCTTGTCTTACCAAAAATTTTGAAAAGTACCATGTCCAATACCATGTGTTAGCAGGGAGGCTAGGACCCTTTCTCAGGATTCTTAGGTCTTAAAATTAGTTAAGAACAACCCCTGAAGGAAAGCATGAACAAGCCTGCCTCCAATTTAGGCTTCAAAGCCAGACATCTTATACTAAAGCCAAATTATGATCTTTCATGTTTGTGATTAAACATCTGTTTCTCAAGGATCAGGCTATACTCCACCTCTAATCTTAACTACAAATTGTTTGTTGTTGTTGTTGTTGCATGTTTCAGTTAAAGGCAACCATGTATAATTTAAAAAAAATTATGACAACTTTACCACCATATCTTTGTATCAAAAGGCTATTATAGCCACCTGCTCTTAGGACTACTATGTTATAAACATATTGTTATGTTTTGCTTATTTCAGTAAAAGGTAACTATAACCATCTCTTTGTTTTAAAAACTTGTTATGGCAAACTTATAACCATACTTTCATCCAAATGGTTCTTATAACTACCTATTGTTATAATTATCTTGATATGACCATCTTGTTACGTTTTTCTGCTATAATCTGATGTAGTAGCCTGTCATATCAGCCATTTGGAAAGTCTCTATGATCTACTATGTAGCTATATAATAATGATTTGAGTTGATAAATGTTCTCCTTGCATCTTTGGGGATAACAGAATTATCTTGAGGGTAATTATTTTCTTTTAGATTTTTAGAAGTAAGATGCCAGGTAAGTAAGCTATAAATCTCAGTAGCTTCTCAGAGAAGGGAGATGAATAAGGGAGCTGAAATGTCAGGTGATTTAAATTAATCAGGCATGAGCATGACTTCAGGCATATGGCAGACATGTGTGGGCCTGTGTGCCAAAGGCTTTCCATGGAGATCTCTGGCTGACCTGGTGTAAGAGCCCTAGCAAAGGGAAGCAAGCACAGGTGGGTCTGTCTCTGCTGTACTTTCCAGGCCACTCTGTTTCTCCTTGCTGCCCTGCACTGAGTGGGGTCGGGCTGGACCAATGACAGGCCTACTAGCCAGTGAGGAGTGAGGCTCAGCTTCAGGTGGCATTCTGGGGAGAGCAGACCTCTTCCCAAGGGTTACAGCTCTTAGAACAAAAGGCTCAGACAACAGAGTAGATCTTTCACCTGCTTTTACTTCCCTGGATAGAATATATATACAACTTTGGGGGTCATTCAGAATTAGACAGCAGTTATTTCTCATTGGTTTGGACTGAGAGTCTTGATTTGCATGTAAGAGGGCTTGACCAATATCACATATCTCTCCTGCTGGGGCCATTGCTGGGAGTTGGGACTGAAACATGAGCCAAAGTCCCAGGAGTTATAGCCAAACTCCTTCTGTCCCTTGAGAGCAGAAGAAATATTGGGCTCTGTGGTTCTAGGCCTATGACTCAATTGGGCCCAGGTTGCTAGTGGTACAGACCACTGCCTCACAAACAGCATCTTCATATCAAGAAGTAGGACTTCATATAACATATACCAAAGCTCAGAATACTAGATAGAACCCACTTAGACCCGGGCCAAAATCTGAAAGAATGAAAAAGAAGGAAATATGATTTTCTGAGTAATTCAGAAAAAGAGTCACGCTTAACCCAACTGCATGGCTGTGACTTTTCTGAGGAAGTGATTTTCTAAGAAGGAAAAGGACAATGATCTCACTGAAGAAGTGATTTCACACCCCATGTCTTAAGTGAATCTGCCTTCTTCAGGTGTGGTCCCTCGACCAGGTGATTAAAAAGTTCAACTGGATTAACCAGTGCTTTGAGTACCTTGGAATTTTAGATCTCAGCCAAAGCCAGAAAAATTCCGTTCCCTTGAACAGCAAAAGCTTCCCCTAAGGTCCTACGATCCTATTGTGAAAATATCCTCAAACAACTGTCTCAGCTTAAGTTCAGAAAAGTGGCCACATGATTTGTTAATCTAGTAATAGCTGTATTTGTTGGAGAGTTCTTCCATTTCCTACAAATTCAAAAGATATTCGTTAAAAACAGACCTTACAATAATTAGAAAGTTTATGTTAGTAAGTAGTTTACAAACATAAAAGATTCTGCCTTGAGATTTGAAGTGCCAGGGTGGGATGATATCCAGTGCAGGCGTACCATACCAGCTCAGACATCAAGAGGAGGAGGTAGCAGGGAAGTACTATGGGAAGAGGTGACTGGAGGGGCTCAGTGAGCAGGATGTATAATGAATAAGTATAAATAAATAAATAAACAAATAAAAGAAAATATGTTCTTAAAAAGAGCATGCCTTTAATACAGAATAAAGGAATGCTGGTAAAAATAAGCAGACAAACAAACAAACAGGACAGGAGTGCTACACATACAAAGAATGATTTCAGAACTTCCTCATGTAAGGGCAAAGGTAAAACACCAATCCATCAGCTCCTTGGATAGAAAGCATGGTCTATTGGCAAACAAACTGCTAAGGGTAAATGTAAGGAAAGATCAAACTAGCATGGTATGCCATTAGAATGGGACCCTTGACTTGACACAGGCATTTGGATTGAGAAGAAACTAGGTGCTCGTGAGGGATTTGCCTTTGTGGGAAGGTTAACCTGGTCTTAGCAAACAGAAACCAGACTTTGGATATCTGCTTTTCTGTTTAATACAAACCCACTTAAAATCAGGTTTCCTATTAGAAGGCATGGAGGCAAGTCTTTAATCTCCACGCTTGGGAGGGAAAGGAAGATGGATCTCTTGAACCTAGACCAACAGGGTTTAAAAAGTGAATTCCAGGGCAGAAAGCCCAGTTACACAAAGAATACCTGTTTTGAAAAAACTAACAAACAACAACAAATCTGCTTCTCTAGTAAACACAGACCTGCCTTCTGGCTTCTGTTTACCCGACCAAAGTTCAATGAAGAAATACAGGTATTATTGTTACAAGACCTAGTTTCCAACCAAACACTACAAACACACACACACACACACACACACACACACACACACACAAATACACACACACATACATACACACACACACATACACACACACACACATACATACACACACACACACATACACACACACACATAAGCGCGCACACACACACACACACACACACATGAAAGAATAAAACATACAAACTATAGCCTCCTATACAAATGAGAAGTGGAGTGTGCTCCACCTTTACAGGTTTATATTTACCTTGGAGTATAGTCCTACTTCTCTTGTTAAATATAAGTGGCAAGAGGAGCCAAATCTTGGAAGTGAATTAGGAATATTCCTAAGCCTCAGGCAAAGCTTTTTCTTTCTTGTTCTGGGAGTATGAACTCTCCTTAGAAAATGATGCCCTGATTTCCCAGGAAGGAATCTATATTAAGCAACTAGAGACACTTCTTAATGATTCAGGTTGCTAAAATTCATACCTAATATATTTATACATATGTCATATATAAAATATAGGAAGCATAGGTAATTAGTTATATTCTATATTGTAAAGACTTTAGAAAATTTCTTTCTTAAGAGGACACATCAAAAGGAAATACAGAGACAAAGAGGGGAGTAAGTGGACTTAAGGAAAGGCCATCCAGAGACTGCCCACATGCAGACATCAAACTCAGACATTATTTCAGATGTTAAGAAGTTCTTGCTGACAGGAGACTGATATAACTGTCTCCTGTGAGGCTTTGCCAGATCCTAACCAATACAGATGTGGAGGCTCACAGCCAACCATCAGACTGAGCACAGAGACCCCAATGGATAAGTTAGGGTAAGGACTAAAGGAGCTGAAGGGGCCTTATCTTGCATTAATGGGAGGGGAGACCCTTGGTCCTGTAAAGGCTTGATGCCTCAGAGTAGAAGAATGCTAGGGCGGTGAAGCAGAGTGAGTAGATGGGTAGGGGAGCACCCACATAGACACAGGGTAAGTGAGGATGGGATAGAGGCTTTGCTGAGAGGAAACAGGGAAAGGAGATAACATTTGAAATTTAAATAAATAAAATAAACAAAAGAAAAAAAGAAAATGCCCTGATAGGAGAAACACAAAGTGATGCAGAATTTTACAAAGTGGCTTATTCACACAGGGGGATAATAATAAAAATGAACTTATACTCAAAAAGAGGATACATATCAGATTATTGTCTCATTTACTTCTAGAAGATGAGTGTACATTTGACATTATTGGAATCATTGGCAATTTAATTGGTCTATATTTTATTATATGCAATGTGCTAATGTGAACAGAAGAACCGAAGCTGAGGTTGATCACTTCTGCTCAGCAAAGCGCTTCCTGGCACCATATAACAACAATATAATACCAGCTAAAGGGTGAGTACCCGGAACCCACAGTGGGTACTGACTCAGGTTTATTATCTCTGTCTATAACTAGTTACTTTGATTTAACATTATCTACTATGTTAGGATTACTGAATGACATAATTTGTACATATGGATTGTCTGTGTTAGATTAGATGCTACATACACACACACAAAATATGTGGGTGTCTTCTGTTTGACCTTACATTAATATTAACAATGAATATGAAGTTTTAGTATACAGAAACCCTCATCATTTTTTCCTCCTTTTAATAAAGCACTTCAATGATAAGTACCAGCACAAATGACAACCAATAGAAACCTGTAGACTTTAATTAACTCCTTTTGGAGAACAAAGAAAGTTCCTGAGATTAATATGGTATATAAATATTTAGATCCAAAAAATATGACAGTCATGTAACATCTATCTCTCATAACTGCATACAGAATATATCATTTTACTACTACAGTCAAACTAAATATCAATGTTTTAGTCTGAGTTTGGAATTTATGTCCAAAGACTTTCATCTGATGTTGTATTTTTCTAAAATATTTCAGAATTTTTGATATTTCCCTCAAATGAAGCCGCTTTGATGTCAGCTTAAAGAAAAATACAATATAAGCAGCCTATTTGGCAGCAATGAACATATTCTAAAGATACATTTATGCTCTCCTATTTGAGTATCAGACTATTAAAGAATGAAACATGAGGTGCTGAGAAGAAGGTATATCTTTTTGTTTCCAAAATGCAATCCACAAACTACTGAAAACTCAAAAAGAAGGAAGGCCAAAGTGTAGATACTTCATTCCCTCTTAGAAGGGGTAACAAAACACCCATGGAAGGAGTTGCAGAGACTAACTACGGAGCAGAGACTGAAGGAAGGACAATCCAGAGACTGCTCCACCTTAGAATTCTTCCCATATTCAGTCATCAAATTCAGATACTATTGTGGATGTCAGCAAGTGTTGGCTGACAGGAACCTCATATAGCTGTCTCCTGAGAGGCTCTGACAGTGTCTTACTAATACAGAAGTAAAGGCTCATGACCATCTATTGGACTGAGCACAGGGTCCCCAGTGAAGGAGTTAGAGTAAGAACCCAAGGAGCTGAAGGGTTTGCAGCCCCTTAGGACAAACAACAATGTGAACTAACTAGTACCCTCAGAGCTCCCAGGGACTAAACCACCAACCAAAAAATACACATGGTGAGACTAATGGCTCCAGCAGCATATGTATAGCAGAGGATGGCCTAGTAGGTTATCCATGGGAGGAGAGGCCCTTAGTCCTGTGAAAGTTCTATGCCCCAGTGTAGTCAGGAAGTGGGAGGGGATGGGGTATCAAGTAGGGGGAGTGGGGGAGGGAACAGGGTTTTTCTTTTCTTTTTCTTTTTTTCAGAGGGGAAACTGGGAAAGGGGATATCATTTGACATGTAAATAAAGAAAATATCTAATAAAATTTTAAAAAAAGAATGAATGAAACAACAAAAAATTGGAATTGTCACAAAAATCTCTCCCCATTTTTTTTTCTGGGAAATATGTTTAAAGCTCATCAGGTTACACTGCATGTATTGCCAACCTTGCTTTAGGAGCTGAGACAGTGGAGAACAGGGAAGCATACCTTGACCAGATGGCTTAGATATGCATATGTCTTTTTATTTTATTTTATTTTATTTTATTCTATTTTATTAGATGTTTT
>NW_022196914.1:17531231-17563287 GCF_008632895.1 Mastomys coucha
AAGAAAGAAAGAAAAGAAAACAAAAACTAAAACAATCCCCTGTTCCCTCCCCCCTCCCCCTCCTTATCATCCTACCCCTTCCTGCTTACTGGCCCTGGCATTCCCCTACACTGGGGCATAGAACCTTCACAGGGCCAAGGTCCTCTCCTCCCATTGATGACTGACTTGGCCATCCTCAGCTATACACATGATCCTGGAGCCATGAGTCCCACCATGTGTACTCTTTGGTTGTAGTTTTAGTCCCTGGGAGCTCTGAGGGTACTAGTTAGTTCATATTATTGTTTGTCCTAAGGGTCTGCAAACCCTTCAGTTCCTTGGGTCCTTTCTCTAGCTCCTTTATTGGGGACCTTGTACTCAGTCCAATGGACGGCTGTGAGCCTCTACTTCTGTATTAGTCGGGTTCTGTCAGAGCCTCTCAGGAGACAGCTATATCAGGCTCCTGTCATCTAGCACTATCCAAAATAGTGTCTAGATTTGATGATTGAATATGGGAAGGATTCCCAGGTGGAACAGTCTCTGAATTGTCCTTCCTTTAGTCTCTGCTTCATAGTTAGTCTCTACAACTCCTTCCATGGGTATTTTGTTCCCCCTTTTAAGAAGGAACGAAGTATCCACAATTTGGTCTTCCTTCTTCTTGAGTTTCTTATGGTTTGTGGTTTGTACTTTGTGTATTCCAATCTTCTAGGCTAATATCCACTTATCAGAGAATGCATACCATGTGTGCGACAGCACATCTGAAAGCTCTAGAACAAAAAGAAGCAAATTCACCCAAGAGAAGTCAAAGGCAGGAAATAATCAAACTCAGGGCTGAAATCAACCAAATAGAAACAAAAAGAACTATACAAAGAATCAACCGAACTAGGAGCTGGTTCTTTGAGGAAATCAACAAGATAAATAAACCTTTAGCCCAACTAACTAGAGGGCACAGAGACACTATCCTAATTATCAAGATCAGAAATGAAAAGGGAAACATAACAACAGACACTGAGGAAATGCAAAAAATCATGAGAGCCTACTACAAAAGCCTATACTCAACAAAACTGGAAACCCTGGATGAAATGGACAATTTTCTAGATAGATACCAGGTACCAAAGTTAAATCAAGATCAGATCAATGATCTAAACAGTCTTTTTCTTTTCTTTTTTATATCTTTTTATTTTTTATTTGAAGTCCACCATACCTTCATTTCAGGACCCTGAATAAGAGCTTATAAGGATCACTGGAAGTCTTTGTCCTCTATTCCGAAGTGGCTACAGTAAATAAATCTCCCTTTTTATCCTTCTCACTTTTTCCATTGATTCACGTCTTGTAATTGAGCTTAGAAAAGAAGCAAATGAGAAGAAGCAGATAGAGATTTGGTGGAGGAAAAGTAAGCACCACAATCTCCATGAATGTGGTGCAGTAGAGCTTTTAATCTCGGCACTCCAGAGGCAGAGTCAGGCAGGTCTCTGTGAGTTTAAGACCACCCTGGTCTACAGAGAAAGCTCTAGAACAGCCAGGAATATATAAACAAAACTTCTATTGAAAAACAAACAAAACAAAACAAATTCATGAAAATTATATAAACCGTAAGTCCTTAGTCAAGAGA
This sequence comes from Mastomys coucha, assembly GCF_008632895.1. NCBI lineage: Eukaryota > Metazoa > Chordata > Mammalia > Rodentia > Muridae > Mastomys > Mastomys coucha. The sequence continues at coordinate 17,532,820 of NW_022196914.1, forward strand.
GAATGATAGTTCTATACTTATGATAAATTCACAGTCATTAGCTCTAAGTTTAAATGTAGGCCTTGGTAAAACAGTGAATTAAAAGAAAAAAAGAAACCTCCTAAGATCCTTTTTCCTCCCATAGATAAAACAGGAGATACACTGTTAATTGCCATCTACTGCAAAAAGAAGCTTCTCTAACTAGGTTTGAGGGATGCACTAAACTATTGGTATAAAAATAAGAGCTTAGGTGGCTCTGTTGCCTAGTTGGCAAAAACATCTGGCTAGTAAAAATGAGATCATATAATCAATTCACTATATTCCTAGAGCCATGATCTAGACAGCTACAATTTCCTGGTGCATTAAACAGTACTGGACATACCTTCCTCCTTGTGTTGTTGGTCTTAAATCCAATCAGAAAGTGCTTAATCATTCCCATAACATTCATGCACTATGATATTAGTGTGTATATTTTGTCAGAGCAGTCATTATTATAGTGAACAGATTTCACAGCTTGATAAGACCATTGATAAAAGTTTCTGCCCATTTAATGTCCATAGCACCTTTTAGTACTGTGAAAGCTAGCCAGTAATGATTAACCTTCCTGCTTGGTAATAGGATGTTTTCACCATGTATGTATTGTATTTAGTGTATGTATGTAGTGTATTTAGCAACAGGGTCTTATTATCATTTTCTGGAGGATAAAAAGAAACAATATCATTAGTTTGTAGGGTTTTTTTTTGGGGGGGTGACCTATGTGAAGTCACTGAAGAACAACTCCAGAAGATATAATATTTGGTTTTTTTTTGGGTTGATGTCTTGTCATATATTCTTTTATTCCCCCTGCCTTAGGTTTCTACTATGATATATGACCAGGTGCTATGTGGCAAGAATGGTATTTATTTCAGCTTACAATTTATAGTCTATTATAGAAAGAAATCAAGCCTGGAAGTTGAAGTCAATAATTAAGAGATGTCATGGAGAACTGCTATTTACTGGCTTATTCAATCTACTGACTTGTACCATCCTAGTTTATTTGCTTTGAGTGGCACCATCCACAGTAAGCTGGGCCATCCATATTTATTGAGAACATCCTCTATATAACAGCCTACAGGACAGTCCTACAGAAGAAGTTTCCCATTAAGATTCCATCTTCTCAGATATGTCTAGGTTCATGTTAAACTAAGGAAAATGACCGTTACACTAAAATCCCCAGAAGCACTAGAGTGTTGCTGGAAATGGTGGTTATTACTTTCAAGTTCTTTGTCCATCCACTACTCTAATGACATTTTTGTCATTCAAATAGTTGAGCCTGTCTTCTGTTTCCTTACTAACAGTAATCCTTTAAGCATAATCTTAAGTGCTGGCTTGGTAGATGCAAGCTGCATTAGGTTGTTTTTAATGTTCTTGGATCACATCTACTGGTGGATCTAAATGATTCAGTATATTCTTCTACAGCAAAGCATGACCATTGTTTCAGGTAAATTCTTTCTTAGATTTGTTCTCTAAATGACCTTTGAAGTTGCTGTCAATATACTGTGAGTCCACTATGAACAAATAAAATGAGCTCTCTACCAGGAAATTTCTATATCGATGTAAAATGACAAGAGGAAAGAGTGTGTAAAGTGATAGAAGACAGAGCCTCTAAATGCACAGGACCCACGGTCGACACACCTGAATCAATATCAAGAATAAAATATGTTGATTTTAATTTTTAAAGTCTGTCCATAAATTTTGAATTTGAGAAAATCTCTTGGGAAAATCTCCTAATTTCTTCATCACTCTCCGTTCTGGATCTAGAGATGGTTAAATAAAATATAAACAATTTACACCCCACATTTTTCTTAACAATATTCGACATTGTCCTATTGCTACTCAATGAATCTTATGAAATTATATCCTGGGCTTGCCTAGGGTTAAGAGGGAATATACTTGATCTTACCTGAATGAGCAAAAGGAGATTACTTTGAGGTTAAGAACATGTACAATCTTTAAGTAAGATCTATGTACAATTCAGTGATACTACTTCCCTTGAAAATCTGTGTCCTAGAAGTTTAGTCTACATGTTCTTTGATAGTCTTTATTTATTCTAAATTGCATTCTTATGTTGCAGCACAGAAGTGTCTTTGTGAATTAAAATTAGATATGGATTTTATTTTCCCTCGTCTCCTAAGCACCAAAGACTAATGGGAGTAATAAGTTTATGCTCCATAGTGCTCAGAACACTGTGGTCCTATGTCCCTATGACTTTTCATGAGCAAGCCAATTGCACAATGGCAACCCACAGGGCATGAGTTTCTGATGAGTGGCAAGTGTGGGAAGCTTCAGTCATTAAAAGCACCAGGAAGAATCTATTCCTAGAAACACATGCTGATACTCACAGGCAGTGGTGCATAATCATAAGAAATGAACAGGAATAATCTTTTTCACATGACACATATACTTCAAGTATTCCAGGTGGGTATCTTCTTATGTTTCTGGTTTGTAAACATTCTGTCTTAAATCAATAATAAATATCTAGTTTATTAATCCCTTTTCTGATTTCATTGGTCTATCAGACACATTTGTGATAGTATTATCAATTCTATCAGTTGTGATTGAAATTAAATTACCCAGTGACATTTATGTTATGTTTATTTCAAACACACCTCAGACAAATTCTGCTTATTGGACTAGACATGGTTGCTTCTGAGAGATCCCACACTACTTTGAAAATACAGCCAGGTTTTAGAATTTTAATACTAGTATACTACACTTAATTTATAGAGCTGTGAACTGAAGGAAGTGGGTACATAGTGAGGAGGTTAGATCCTTCCAGGAACCCAGTTCCACACATAACCATATTAACATTGTGGGGATTAAATTTCTACTTATCATTATCATTCTATAAGGAATTGCATAGATAATAAATTAAAACCCACATCAATATCATGTTACAGTTTTCAATATAATGTTTGACACAGAGTCATCTCTTTCTCTTCCAAATAAAAACCAAAGATTTGATTACTAAATTTAATCTCAAAAATGTCCTATAATCCATAAGCGCTTCTGTGATACTTGCCTCATAAAACATGAAAAGTATGAAGAAATCAAGTGAAAATGTAAAACAAAAAAATGAAGAAAAGCAAAATGTAATGAATTTTTCATAACTATGAAAATTACATTCATGAAAGATTGAAACAATTTCCATTATCAATTATTTTATAAGCTACTTGTTAATATCCACAGTAGTCACTGTAGTTGAACTAAATATTTCTCATAAATTTACTATTCCCTAATTTACACATATTTTTCTTGGTAGGAATATAGTACAAAAAACAGAAAAGCTAAGATCATTATAGCTTATTCAGTTGACCTATGGGAATAGAAGAAAGTAATGAGAATTAAACATATGAACACAATTAACAGTGCTTTCTTCAAAGTTTCTATTTCAAAAAGAAATTTGTTATAATTTAATGTATATTTGGGGGAAATTTGTCTCTTCTGTATACATTGGTAACTACATTCATCAGAAATTGGCATATGGACATTGACAGTATGAAAGAGTGAGGAACTGTATTCATAATGCCATTCTCTCTGGAGAAAAGAAAGCATTTGCATCAGTGGACAAATAGACCCTATTATTAAAGATGATTACACTAATCATTTCACTAAAATTTAATGTTATCTGAGTCACTATGAATAGAGGACTGAGAAGTGTCTAAAATGCCTTCCTTCATTGCTATTACTAACTATATCTGCTGACAGTCTGAACCCCATGTTAATGTCCACTCATGGCAGCAAGGTCATTTCTAATGAACAGAAGTTAATTAGGCCCAAATGTATTTTTTTTCATGCAAATGGCTTTATCACAATTGAATAGTCTCAGATTATTAGAAAAAATAGTAGATAGAAGTACAACTTACTAACATTGTCAATTTAGTACTTTTAATGAGAGAAATTCCATTGGGAGGAAAGAGAACAGAAAAATGAATGACCTAAAAATGATATACAGAGGCTAGGGAGAAGAAAGTTCCAAAGTGAACATAAGAATCTATAAGCTATATATGGAATATTTAATACTAGTTCTGTTTTGGGAAGGTAGGAAAGCCTTATTTCATATTACTGTTAGTAATCCATCATCCAGGGTTGTTGGTGGAAGAACTTAAGGCAGATACCTATAGGCAGGAACTGATGCACAATCATAGAAGACTGCTATTTACTGGCTTTTTGCTTCATGGCTTTCCTTTTCTGTATTCTTTGTTTTTTGTTTGTTTGTTTGTTTGTTTTTTAGATTTTTTTGTTAAATTAATTTAATTTTTATACTCCATATTCCATTCCTTGCACATACCTACCCACCCTGCCTCTGACTGCTCCTCATCCCACACCTCCTCCCCACCCACTGGACACCCCCCCTCCCCACCTCACCTGACCTGTTAACTCCCTGGGGCCTCCAGTCTCTTGAGGTTCATATGCATCATCACTGAATAAACACAGACTCAGAAGTCCTCTACTGTATTTCTGTTGGGGGCCTCATATCAGCTGGTGTATGCTGTTTGGTGGTCCAGTGTTAGAGAGATCTCAGGGGTCCAGATTAATTGAGATTGCTGGTCTTCCTACAGGATTGCCCTTCTCCTCAGCTTCTTTCAGCCTTCCCTAAGTCAACAGGGTTCAGCTGCTTCTGTCTATTGGTTGGGTACAAATAACTGCATCTGACTCTTTCAGCTGCTTGTTGGGTGTTTCGGAGGGCAGTCATGCTAAGTCTTTTTTTTTTTTTTTTTTTTTTTTTTTGTGAGCACTCCATAGCCTCAGTAATAGTGTCAGGCCTTGGGATCTCCCATTGAGCTGGATCCCACTTTGGGCCTGTTGCTGGACCTTCTTTTCCTCAGGCTCCTCTCCATTTCCATCCCTGCAATTCTTTCAGACAGGAGTAATTATGAGTCAGAGTTTGACTGTGGGAGGCCAACCCCGTCCCTCACTTGATGCCCTGTCTTCCTGCTGGAGGTGGGCTCTATAAGTTCCCTCTCCCTACTGTAGGGCATTTCATCTATGGTCCTTCCCTTTGATTCCTGAGAGTTTCTCACTTCCCAGGTCTCTGGTGCATTCTGGAGGGTCCCCTCAACCTCCTATTTCCTGATGTAACCTGTTTCCATTCTTTCTGTTGGCCCTTAGGGTTTCAGTCCTTTTCCCTCACCCAATACTGGATCAGGTTCCTCTCTCTCCCCCACTGCCCCCCTTGTCCACTTTCCCTCCTAGATCCCTCCTCCGTTCCCACTTGTGATTGCTCTCTTCCCTCTCCCAAATGGGACTGAGGCATCATCACTTGAGCACTTCAGCTTGTTGACCTTTTTAAGTTCTGTGGACTGCATCTTGGGTATTCTTTACTTTGTTTTTTATTGGCTAATATCCACTAATATATAGTGAGTATATACCATGCATGTCCTTTTAAGTCTGAGTTACCTCACTCAGGATGATAATTTCTAGTTCCATCCATTTGTCTGCAAAATTGAGCATGCCCTCGTTCTCAATACCTGAGTAGTTTAATACTAATTCTTACGAGAGGAAACTAAGCATTAATTCTAAATAAAGATGGACCTATCAAACATTTGGATAAGATGTTACACAATGTTAAATAGTAATAATTTTGATAACCACATCTCCTCCCTTTACATTTTTTAAAATGAAGGGGTCCCTGGAGTGACTGTCATTTGTGGTAAAAATTTTGGGTGTGGTGGAAGTATCAGAAGAAAACATGTAGGCCAGAGGAGTAGTACAACTAAGCCAGCATGGTAATGCTTGTTAAGGGTAAAGATTGGGAAAGCAAGGGATTATAGAATCAATTAATTGTTTCATAGGTAGTACAATTTGAGGGTAATAACATCAGTTTTTGGACAGCAATTAATAAATCTAAATAGACAGTTTGTTTTCCTTACTATCATGTAACTTCCTCCAAGTATTCAGTATCCATTTGGCTTTGGCAACTGTAGCTGGACAAAATATTCACCTGGATGCAGAGCCGCAGAGTGGAGATCAAGGGGGCTGGGGGGCAGCAGAGTCCAAGAACCCTTCCCTTCTGCAGCAGTGGGAACCTGTGTAAGAGCTAGCAACTGAGGGAGGAGGGAAGAAGCTGGCCAGAAACATGTGACCACATGGAGAGAGAGAGAAAGAGAGAGAGAGAGAGAGAGAGAGAGAGAGAGACAGAGAGAGAGAGACAGAGACAGACAGAGACAGACAGAGAGACAGAGAGACAGAGAGATCTGAGGAAGGCCTAGTTTTTTGAACATGGTCTTGGGCAATCTGGAGTTCTGATGTGTTTTAACTGAGGATACCTTTATCTGGTTCTGCCTCAGGTTGATGGTGCAACCATCCTCTGCTACCACTTGTAGGGTGCCAGGCAGTTGGGAAGTAAAGGAGTGGCAGAGACCTGCGTCCCGCCAGAGCTAGGGAGACTGCAGCAGGACCATACAGAAGCCAGGAGTCAGGCAGTATTAACCCACTGGACCCGACTCTGGGGCAGGGGTTGGGGGTAGGGAAGGCTCAGTCTCGGCTCTGGCTCTTTAGCTCCACAGACCACTAGGTACCTCAGGAGAGCTGGAGCTGTGGTCTCTGGGCCACACGGAGTGGACAGGTTCTCAAGCTCAGACATCCTAGACCACTGTATGTTGCAGAAGAGCTGAGAACAGACCCTTGGGTGGATATTGGTCTGGGGCTAAAGAGTAGCTCAGGTAGGCTGCTTGGTTTGGCTGGTGGCCATTCCTCGAGCACTGGGAGGCTTTGCTGGGGGAGATTAGACGCAGCTCTTTAGGGTAAGGCCTAGGCCATTATTCAAGCACAACAACTCTAGATGAAAGGAGGCAGTCCATAGTTTTTGGCTTTATTTTAGAAAACAGAAAGAAAGAGAGAGAAGGTAGAAAAGTAGAGTCCAGCCATGGCCACGTGGAGAAAGGGGAAAGAGACAAGAGAGCAAGAGCTTAAGAGAGAGAGAAGGGGGCAAGGTAACTGTGGGGCGGGGCATGCCTGGCTGTAGTCAAGGTAACTGTGGGGTGGGGCATGCCTGGCTGTAGTCAAGGTAACTGTGGGGCAGGGCATTCCTGACTGTAGTCAAGGTAACTGTGGGGCAGGGCATTCCTGGCTGTAGTCAAGGTAACTGTGGGGCAGAGCATACCTGGCTGTAGTCAAGTGACTGTGGGGCAGGGCATTCCTGGCTGTAGTCAAGTGACTGTGGGGCAGGGCATACCTGGCTGTAGTCAAGTGACTGTGGGGCAGGGCATTCCTGGCTGTAGTCAAGGTAACTGTGGGGCGGAGCATACTTGGCTGTAGTCAAGGTAACTGTGGGGCAGGGCATTCCTGGCTGTAGTCAAGGTAACTGTGGGGCAGAGCATACCTGGCTGTAGTCAAGTGACTGTGGGGCAGGGCATTCCTGGCTGTAGTCAAGTGACTGTGGGGCAGGGCATTCCTGGCTGTAGTCAAGGTAACTGTGGGGCAGGGCATTCCTGGCTGTAGTCAAGGTAACTGTGGGGCAGGGCATACCTGGCTGTGGTCAGCTGACTGTGGGGCAGGGCATTCCTGGCTGTAGTCAAGTGACTGTGAGGGTGGAGTCCAGCCAGAATATTGGGAGCTTGGGGCATTGTCTAGCCGCAGGATAATGGAGGCCTCATAGTGTCAGGCACCTAATGTCTGGGGGGAGTAGCTTAGCTTACTATTCTGTCCCTTGTACAATTTTCTACTGGGTCTCCAGTGAAAGCCTTGCTCAACCAGAACACAGACTGCCTTTCACGGTCCAACAGTTTATGATTATAAGGAAAGCCTGGACCACTTTAAAATGATTTTATAGTATTTGAAAACAAGTTCCCAGATACTTTCATACTTGTGTCCCTTGAGATTTTCAGTAGAGCAAATAAAATTTATTAACTTGGTACTATATTGGGGATGTATTTGAGGTCATGAAGGTTCTCTCTCACTCTATATCTATATCTACATCTATATATGTAGGTAGTTTACATATATATGTATATATATGCATTTTTATATATAGTGTAAACTACCATGATTAGGTATACAATAATTGATATTGAACATTACTATAATCACATTTATCGAACAAATACATCAACCATTTCTTTGAATGAGATTTGTATATACAACCCCGTACATTTTTCTATTTACCTTAAAATACTATATTAAAATAAAGTCTAGAATTACATGAATACATTCAATAGTTTCTTTAAGAATTCTAAATTAAACCTGACTTCTCTAAATACTTTTGGGGCTACATTTCATGTATATGATAAGTTAATTGCTTGGAAATGAGTTATAACATGCCTCATAGTTGGGCAGTGGTGGCACATGCCTTTAATCCCAGCACTTTTGAGGCAGAAGCAGGTGGATTTCTGAGTTCGAGGCCAGCTTGGTCTACAGAATGAGTTCCAGGACAGCCAGGGATACACAGAGAAACCCTGTTTCCAAAACAAAAACAAAATACCTCATAAATAATTTGTTTTGTAGATGCCACCTTCATTAAAAAGTAAGAGATTTTTACCTGAAGAAATATTTCTTACTTTAATAAAAGACAGATGACAGAAGCTTAGAAATAAAACATTAACTAAACCTAACTTAAAAATTATGTAAATTCATAGCACATGTTTCATGGAGTGATTACATTAGTGTGGCAAAATATATTAAATATATAAAATCTAACAAAGTTCAATAAGATAAAAACTACCTACAAAATATTTCTGAGTCCATTTCGAGCTAGCCATCTGTTCCTGGACATGTAGCCTGACAGAGTGTGACTGAAATACGCAGTGACACTCCATTAGCTAAACTGATTTTTCGTTTCCCAGACATCAATTGCAGATAGATTCTTCTATCCCACTTCAGTTTCTGGCTTTAATGGATCAAAGGTGTGCTGATCCTGTGCCTGCAGCCAGTTTTTGAGTCCTGCTGTTGTAGGAAATATTAAAATAATGACCCCGCAAAGTCTCAGTGGGGCCAGGCTACACTCCTGAGCTCCTGTGCTCCCAACAACTCTCTAGAGCTAGCCTGAGCCAGGTGATCTCACTGGTTCAGTCTCTAGGCCTGCTAACTCACCAGCCCTGTGAGGCCACATGGCTCCCACCAGGCCATCTCTAGAACGGGGCCCTCAAGTTCATCTCACGTTCATGCAACACCCCACGCACCACTGGTTAGCCATCTCAACACCTCATTACCTGATAGAACCAAGACTCTTAATACTTATTTAGCTAATCATTTGTATGTATCAATCATAACATAGTTTACAAGATGCCAATACAAAATTTCAGAGACAAATGGTAATGATAAAGCTATAACTCAATTATTCTTTTTTTAAAATTAGATATTTTTCTTATTTATATTTCAAATGATATCTGCTTTATTGGTTTCCCCTCAGGAAAAAAATCCTGTTCCCTCCCCCATCCCAATTATATTAACCTTTCGATAATACCACATGTAGCCTCCATTCTGGTTCTCTTCCTCCTCCTCAAATCTCTCTCTATGTCTCCCGTCAACTCCTTGCTCTGCCTCCTTTCTCCTGTCCAAGCACAAGCCTCCCACTCTCATAATGTGATTGGACAGGGAAAATCCTGCAACATCCTGCTGTGTCTGGTACTTTATTATGTTGTTATTCCAATTGAAGCACACATACTGAAAACTTAAAAAACTATCATTCACATAAAAAATAAAATATACAATATGAATACTTTTGGATCTGTGACATCACCCACATTGATTGTTTCAAACTCTGTTATCTGCAAGTTTCAGTTTTCTTAGCAGCTAAATGACATTCCAGGTTTTCATCATTATTACATTTAAACTATTTGTATTGGGTGATTCTTGTGATTCGGAAACGTTAAATTTATTACTATCACTCAATATATTAAATAGTGTATGTTCCAACATTATCTTTTCTCAAGTCATACATCAAAATCTTCCTAAATTTTTGAAACTTGCTGTTTGAGAACATTTACAGTAAACCAGAAATAATTCCATCATCTCAGTGTATTTTGAGTAGTAGTGTTAATAAGATTCATGGAGCCCATACTTGACTAATCAGTTTTCTTCAGGGAAAAAAAAGACCTGATTTATTATATAATTCTGAACTGTCAACCCTAAACATATATACACATAATTGCAATAAGTGGACTTAATAATATAAATGCATATATATTCATATATGTGTGCTGTGAATATGAGCTTTGAGATACCAAATTTGGAGTTAGAGAGAAGACAAGGAATAGCAGAAATTATATAAATTATTTCATATTATATAAATTATTTTTATGTGTACAATATACAATTATATATTATACATATATTATTCTCTAATATTACATAGTATATAATTATATGAATTATAAAATATACTATATAACCAATATTTTCATAAAATATAATAAAAATTAAAATTAAAAAATTTAAGCATAAGGTCTTGTACATACTAGGCCCGCTACACATAAGATATACCCCAACTTTTCACTAGATGAGGCCTTAAAAGTATACAGGCCTTCAAAGTCTATGTCACAACCCCATTCCTTTATGTTTAATACCAACGACTGAAAATTAAATTGTATTTGGATAAGAAATTAAAGGAGAAAGGGAAATGTGAATATCTTTTCATGTATAGATATAGTTTCATATCTGTTTAACAACAACGAAATATTGCTGAAATACTGTTCACATGTTTTTTCCTGATTGTTGTTGGACACTGTCATTGTACAAGTGAAGTCTGTATGCTCTTTTCTGTGAAAGTAATCTGTGTGTTAAATATAAGCATAGCACATTTCATCCATCTTTTCTGAAGAATGGCCTTAAATTTGCAAAACCTGTTCACTTCAAATAAAATTTGAATTTTTATTCTCCCTAAGGAATAAAAGGTTTAAAAATTAAAGTAATTCATACCATCAATGCATGCTTTTGTGTTTCTTCTCTCCTACAGTCTTTATAAATTTAAACCCAACATGTCGGTATCTTAGAATTACCTGAAAGTGAAAAATTGTGAAAGATGGCATTTGTATGAACCAAGTGTAATATTGTCTATATAGAGATTAACTGACCTTCAGAAATTACATGTTGTAGTGATGTCTCAAGTGGTAAGACACCGAAAAAAAAATCTTGTCAGAGTCCTTGGCTGGTTTATTGGAAAACAAGCCAAACAAATTAAGATACAATCTATATGATGATTAATCTCTGTCTTCAAATTGATCTTTTCTGTATGTGGATAAATCTCCATTTGGGAAGCATAAACACATCTGTAATGGAATGTGCCAGGTTTCTATTCTTGTCTACTTCTTCATTTCTAAATATTTTATAGCGAATATTTGTGCAATGATGCACTTGAATCAGGAATTATTGTGAAATACTGAAATGGAGAATAGAAAAACTGCTAAAAGATAATTATGCCAATTCCAAGCATTGCTGATTGAAAAATTTCAAAGACATGCAATAAACTCAAAGTTTGGAAATTTAGTTGGTCAAAATAGCTAATAAAGAAAAGGAGACAGCTGATTGGGAGCTAGTGCATAAAAAAGTGAATGAATAGGTGAATTTTTTGAGGGATATACATTTATATGAGTTAAACAAATATAAATTAAATCAAAGTGGAGAAGCATTAAAACACTGAGTACTATGACAATAATGCAGTTAATTGTATGCTAAAATTTTATAAAAGTTAGAAAATGTTAGCATTGCTTTAATAGTGGAATTATATGTAATATCGAAAGCCACTATGTATATGTTTAGTGCTATTTCAATAGAAATGTAATGAAATATTTCAATCTTATATTTAACTTAAAGCATTTAACTAAATAGTAACATCACATGTCACTTAGGAATACCTAATTAGGAATATCTAATGCAATAAGAAAGAAACTGAGAGATAGGATCCCACAGACAAGTATGCTGTATGAAACCTTCTTTGCTTCCCATTTTTCTTGTTCTTATTTCTCAGCTGTCTAGTTTTTATGCCCAAGAAGTAAAAACATATTTGAATTAATTTTAAAGCAAGCATGTGACTATTATCAAATAATTTTAGAGGTGCTTGGAAATATGTAGAAAATTTGTAGGAGATTCTCATGCTGATAGTATAAATAACGTGAAAAATAGGATGTTTGTTCTTGCAAATAAAAATTGTAATGTATGTTGCAGACTTTAGTTAAAATCACATGTTCACTGGGCAGTGGGGGTGCACGACTTTAATCCCAGCACTTGGGAGGCAGAGGCAGGAGGATTTCTGAGTTTGAGGCCAGCCTGGTATACAGAGTGAGTTCTAGGACAGCCAAGACTACACAGAGAAACCCTGTCTCGGAAAAAAAAAAAAAAAAAAAAACCTTTATAAAATCACATGTTCAGGGTAGGTGCAGTAACTGTCCTGTAGTTCTATTTTTAACAGATGGATTTTATGCGAGGGAACAAGAAAGTCTGTCCAAATTTGTTTCTAGTTCTCCAAGTGTCATTCCTCATTTGTTTTATATCGAATATTCTTAGTTTTAACTTCACACTCTGGGTGAAATACAAGAAAGCTTAAATACAAGAGTGCTACACTGATCTATCTGTTGTGGATTACCAATGGAGACTCAGTAGATTATATTGACACCATTTATATATGATATTCCTCAGAGAAACGATTTTATATTTAATTATATTATATATTTAATATATTTTATATGTTATTAGTCTAATTGTTAGCAAGCCATGGGCTTTTCTGAGGAGCACTGAGAGAAAGAGCATTGTGGTGAATGAAGCCAGACATGAGTTGCCTCACAGAGAGCTTTCCTTTCAGACTATGTTTGATTCAGGAATGAAACAGGAGTACCATCTATAATTTACGTTATCTTCCTTTCCCATTTCCATTATCTACACTAATGATAACAAAACCCGTTTATTTAACAGGTCCCTTATAGTTTACCTATCCCCTGAATCTCTGTACTTTTCAAGTAATTTAACAAACAGAAACAACAAAAGAATCAAAATCTATGGAAAAATGTGAATGAACACTCCAGGTGATTCCAAACTGATGGGATCAGCCTTGAGGTGTAGAAAGCCATTTTGAGGTTCACCCTGACTCTCACTACCCATGGGTGCATATTTCCATTCTTTCTCCTAGCCCTCCAGTCTTCTCTTCTGTCTTCCCCCTGCCCCAATACCTGACATTGTTCCCCTTTTCTCTTTAGTCTCACCGCCCACCCCCGCTCACAGAGATTTGTCCCTCCCTCTGTCTCCCATGATTATTCCCTTCTCCCTTCTCACTGGGATTGAAGCCTCCTCACTTGAGTCTTTCTGCTTGTTAACACTTCTGGTCTGTAGGTTGTATCATAGGTATCCTGCACTTTATGGGTAACAATTCACTTATCTGTATGTACCCTGAATATCTTTTTGGGTCTGGGTTATGTCACTCAGAATGATATTTTCTAGTTCCATCCATTTGCCTGCAAAATTCATGATGTCCTTGTTTTTAATAGCTGAATGTGTAATAGCTCCATTGTGTAAATGAAGCACATTTTCTGTATCCATTATTCGATTGAGAGACATATGACATTTTCCCAGTTTCCTCCTATTAAAAATAAGGCTGAAATGAACAGAGTGGAGCAGATGTCCTTGTGGTATAGTAGAGTATCTTTTGGGTATGTGCTCAGGAAAAGTATAGCTGGTTCTTCAAGTAGAAGTAATTTCAATTTTCGGAGGAACTGCTAGATTGTTTTCAAAAATGTTTGCACCCAGTTTGCAATCCCTCCAACAATGGAAACATATTCCTCTTTCTCCACATCCTAGGCAACATGTTTTGTCACTTGAGTTTTTTATCTTAGACATTCTGATATTTCTCTCTTTCAAAGATTTGTGAAGCATCATTCTTTGATACATTTAATCACATAATTTCTTATTTGTTTGGTTTTTGATATCTATATCAAAAGAGTATTGGCCTTTCCATTATAATTCAAATCTTAAAATACTAGCATGAGATGTATTCCTGGTAATTTCATTAATATAGATTTATGTGTGCATTAGTCCACATCAACCACGAAATTCTCTTGGAAAATGTAGACCTTGAGAAGTTTGATAATGATGATAATAATCTTCCTTCTCAGGGAAACTTCAGAAGGTGGATGGATACCCATGGGCATTAAGTAAACTAACACCCCACCATGGACAAATGTGACTCAAAGCAAACTTCCACTCCAAACTAAGATTTCCCAAAATGACATTTTATAATATTGTCAAATAAAAATAATACATGGAAGCCACAAGGAATAGAATTCTCATAACTTTTCAAATCAAACCAATTTTAAGTTTATGACATGAGTTTTAAAAAATTTTAATCTATCCCAAACATGGTGCACTTCTCTGTATTCAATGAGGATTCCTTGTAGTAACACTGTCATTTCAAGTTATGTAAAAATGCAATCCAGAATTATTTTGAGAATTTACATATCTGTTTATCTGAAGGAAAATAGACTTATTACTGAAGAGAACTGTCGTTAATAAAATTCTATTTCACCTTGACATTTAAAAACACACTGAAAAAATGGGTAAGGGATCTAATTGGCGACAGAAAAGGAAAGATAAAGATGGCTAGAAATGAAATAGGAAAACATTATTTTTTATTTACATAAAGTAACTTGTAATATACATGTGTGAATATTCACATATATGTATATACATGTTTCATTCATATACATGTGTACATATATGTATATATGCTATACAATTACATATGATGTATAATATAAATGTATATGTATATGTATATATATATGTGTGTGTATATATATATACACACACATGCATTCACACATATATATGAACACATATGTATGAATAAAGATATATGGTCTTCCCCTGGAAAGAGTTGTCTAACCAGTTACCCTTTATAAAAGTTATAGTAAAAAGACTCAACAGGTTATATTTATCTGTATATTCATTCATATGTATTTGTAGCAACAATAGTTACAGAAAGAGAGGCCAAAGATGTAGAGGGGTAGATATAGTGAGAGTAAGAAGGAAGAGAGGGAAGATGTAAATAATAGGAGTATATTATAATTAAAAACTTCAAAGGTGCTTTACATATGACAAGTAATGGAAAGAAAAGCTACTGTTTCTCATTATGAAAGATACATATATTAATAATCAAATATAATATTGAAGCTCATTACAGTGTTTACTAACATCAAGTTAAATATTGTACATTACAATACAGTAAAAAAAGTTCTTGTAATCAGACATTCATGAGATTTATTAAAATATGGTCCCTTATTATAAAAATTGGTCATAGAAAACAAGAATCTAATTACATGCCTTTTATGAGTCCAAACTTTAGAAGACATTTAAACAAGCATACTTTGATGGCATTTGATGTCCCCCTCTCTTTATGACTTTGTCATGAAGTTGACTGCTTTTCTTTTATATTAAATTATCTTTCCAAGACAACATGACATATGTCTAGATCACTTCCAAGCTTCTGTGAAGTAGTCTTATACTTCCTTTTAGTAGATTCACTATCTTTGTATATTCTTTACATGATCCCGCTTGTAATTAGCCTTATGCCAGGACCTGTCCCTGTTGGACAAGGCAAGTTGCACATGCACAGAAGCTCTGTGGGATTGATCTTATGAAGCCTCATCTGATTTTGGAAAAGAAACATATGTAGTGTATAGGTGTCTGTCTTAGGAAGTTAAGATCAAGTTATTTTCTCTACATTTTAAAATATACTCTCAGAAAATATATTATTTAGAGACACATAATCACTGACAAATTTACCTTATAATTTTGAATTAACTATAAAACTTACATATGAGCATTATTTAGTTTTTCAGATTCAACATTTCTGAAATGAGGAAATTCATTTACTTATCATTCTGCTAAAGCAAAGAAAGATATCACTCTGTATAGATGACATAGTCTTCTAAAACAATATCAAGTTTAAGAATTGGACAATTTTAGTTGATATATTGAAAGTATAATTTGGTAAATTAGTATTTTCATCCATGAAATAAAAATACATCATAATTCTAAACAGTATTTTTAAGCTAGAGAGGTGACTGAGCCAGTAAGAACACTCGATATTTTTGGAGAGGATTCGAGTTCAGATACCAGAGCTGTATTGAAGCCCAGGGTATTTGAAATATTTTTCTGGCCTTCATTGTCCCCAGTACTCATATGCAAACACCCATACAGCGCCCTTACCCCACATATATAACTAATTCTAAAAGAAATCCAAAATCATTCTCACATTTTCATCAATATGCAGACTACTATCATTTTAGTTGTGGTGAATATAAAGGAATACTTATGTTTATTCACTCTTCTAAAAGATTCTTGTATACATTCAGGAGTATTACTATTTGTATTGGCCATTTTATCTTCTGCAAAAGTTTAATAAAAATTAAAAAAAAAAAACAATGTTGATTTAAAGGGAGCAGGTGGAAGAATGGGGAATGGCTTATCAATGGAAGTATTGCAGTTAAGTGATAGTAGTAATGGCTTTGTCCTCTGGGAAAGCAGCATGAATATCATGAACTGCTATGCATTACAAGCCCAAGTTAATTACAAGAGAGAATTTGGAATGTTCTCAGCACAAAAAAAATTGTAGATATTCATGATGTTAAATAAGTTAAATATCTGTTGTAGCTCAAAATGAGTAAAGATAATGTTTTGATAAAATTTATAATAATTTGAAGAAAGTACATTTTCTTGAAAAGCCTAACTCTACTACATAACTCATAATATTGAGTATATTGCTTGATACATAATCATTTTCAAACATTTTTCAAGTTGTATTTTGTTTTTAATAAGGCAAAATACATTCATAGGGTGGACATATTCAGCAAATAAGAGAACTCATGTTTTTGTAGAGTACCCTAATACAGTTAACCAAACTCATATTAGAGCACACAAAAACATAGATCCAGAAGCTATAATATATACACATATTCTGATGCTACATTTTTGGATAAAGAACCTGCGAATAATTCTTTGAATTCATTTTGTATTAGATATTTACTGCTTGGCACAGGGTCTACCATTAAGAGTTTTTCATTTTCCCAGTGAGGGTCCCTTGAAATAAATTAATGTTGCTTTTGTATGCAGTTATGAACTGGTGTGATGGTTTCCTTGTCTTTAGAAGGTCTTGATTCTTTGTTTTCTGCCATCCCCTCAGGCTCCTAAACTCTTACTGTTCTGTCTTCTACAGAAGTCTCCAAGTCTGAAGGGGTATGATTTGATGGAGACATCACACTCAGCATTGGGTGCTCCAAGGTCTTCTAGTCTTTGCACATGGTCTGTATTTGTTTCCATACAGTACAGAAGGAAGCTTCTCTGATGATGGCTGAACAAAGCTGTGATCTATGAGAACAGCAGAATATTCTAAGGAGACAGTTTCTTGCTATGTTCCTTTAGCACAATGATATTATCTATTTTTCCCATATACCAGATACATGGTTACCCAAGCAGTGTTGTATATGAGTTCTATCTCGTGGATTGGACCTAAAATAAATTAGATTTTGGATGGTAACTCCAACAAACTTTATGCCAGAATTGTACCAACATATCTTGCAGACAGATCACCTTTGAAAAATGAAGGGTTTGTAACTCGGCTATTTAGCTTTAGCCTACTAGAGTACCTTCTAGTGCCATGAACACTAGTCTATCAGAGTGAAGGTTAGAAGGTACTAGGTTAACTTTTCTATGTTCAATAAGTTGTGTACAAGTTGTTTTCAACAATAGGGCCGAAATGTCAGCTTGTAACAAGCAACTAGCAGTTTTTGCAATAGCTTCAGTTGCTTAGGGGCTCCCATGGGACTTGTTTGTCCAACAACTTGATTATATATAAACTATCCTAATACTAGAAGGTTCATTTGATGCTCAGAAGTAAATTTATTATGAATTTGTGTGTGGTATATATGTATGTGTATGTTTGTGTAAGGTGCTATTTGCAGGTCTATACACCTATGTTCATTTATCTAAAGCAACCCTTCATGTATCTCTCTTTATTGCTCTTCCTTTTATTCCCTTGATACAGGGTTACCTAACTGCCTTACAACTCACTCATTTCGAATTGTTTTGTGGACAGCAAACCTTATGAATCATGTCCTCTCTACTGCTAATTTATATATGTGATGACTCACAATCTATTATATTGTTCCTAGGTATATTCATTAAAGTCTTTATTATTGGTCACTGAGCCATTCTCTCTAGTTCATTCTCTTTTATAAGCATCCTGAAATACAGATTAAAAAAACACATATGTATATGTAAATTTCTGTCCTACAGAAAAAAGGGAACAAAGCAATTCAAGTTCAGCAAACTGCTTTTTTTAAAAGGAAAATTTATACCCTCATTAAAAAAATAAATGATTTAAGATAACAACACAATAAAAAGGCAGATCATAGCAACAAATAAATCATGTGGTCTAATATTCATTAGGCTAGCAACTGTGTGTATAATTACTAGTTTAGAAAAGTATTCACCAGATGAATAAACCACAATGACATTCAAACAAATTCAAGCTTGGTGGAGCATAATCATTTGGTTCATAAGGGACAAAACCAGTATCTGCAATTTGATTCTCCTAAGAAATAAACTTTATTATAGTGATTACATCTGTGGGCAACAGTATCAAACAGGATGATACTGCATAATTATTTCTAGAGTTTCCCTGCCAAGGGTTGACTGCATGCTGGCAAAGTTGATGTTTTACATGTTTGATAAACTGATACGCAATAATGTCCAGAAAATGCCTCTGATGCATTGAAATAGGTTTAATATTTAATATATTTTAAAAGACATTAGGCTAGCTATTCTAATCTCCAAAGAAAAATTTTACACCACTATTAGATAGAAAAGCAATCATGACTTATGTTTTTCATAATTGGAATGCAATTATGAATTATAAGTCATATTGAATATGTTTAAAACTAGTAAAGAAGGAATAAAATACTCAAATTTGACATAAGTAGAAAGAAACATGGACAAAGAGAAAATAAACTACTCTACATAATCAAATAATAGAAGTTTAGAATGACAGATCAAGAGGGAACAGGTTGAGGACACCAGATTATGTAATTGATCTAAAAGAGAAAGGACTTACAAACTATTGCTTGGTATAAAAACAAATAACATGAATTGTAAATGTTATTCATGCCATTCTATGGCCCCACATGCTCAGTTTTTTCAGACATGAACAAAAATTTCATAAGTATTGGCTATGTAATAACAATGGCAATGATCTATCATATCTCTTAGGGTACAATCAGGGTTGTAGGATATAGTGCAATTGGATGGGTCTTGAGGGGCTTCTTGTATTACATACAATTTTTACTATAAAATACCTGCCTATGTTTTTATATGAAATTGAATATTATTCTTTAGATTCTGTTTTAGAAGCCATGTAGCTATTATTCAGTGGCAAGAATGGAACTTGAGGTGGTTTCTTCACAGTTCCTTGAAAGCTGCACAGGACACAGGAGTGGTCGGGCGCCTTCCCTGAGGAACACCAAATGCCAGGTTTCATCCACAGAACAGTTTCTAGGACCGGACCCAGGCCTCACCTTCCAAACTAAACCCAAAGTCAGGACTTGATGTCAATCACACTGATTCCTAAGCCCTATAACTTTTAGCAAGCTGTGGCTTTGAAATATTATCACTCCTCAGTCTGGAAATATCCACCGGACAAGAAACACTATCAATCCTCTCTTCTGCTCAGTTCTTTGCTGCTTCTCATCCAAGCAGAGATAGGCAGGCAGCCTTCTGGGGTTTTCCATTTCAATACATTTCTTCTGTGAGGTTTGCGCACGATGTGATTGTGCTATTCCTTATCCCCAGAATTCCGGGTTCCCCTTTCTGTCAGCGCTGTAACACTTTGGGGAAATCTTCCCTACCTGAGCAGTGCTGTAACATTTGCAATGGGGAAAGCTTCCTCAAACCCAAGAGCAGAGTTTGTTTGTTTGATTGTTTGTTTGTTTGTTTTAATTTACGTTTCAAATGTTATCCCCTTTCCTGGTTTCCCTCCCTCCAGAAAACAGTTTATCACATCCACCCTCCTACTGCTTGTATGAGGGTGTTCCTCGACCCACCCACCCATCCACACTCACCTCTCCGCTCTCGATTTCCCTACAATGGGGGCATCTATCAAACCTTCCTAGGACCAAGGACCTCTCCTTTCGTTGGTTCATGACAAGGCCATCCTCTACTACCGACATAGCTGTTGGAGCCATGTGTACTCCATTGTTGATGGCTTAGTCCCTAGGAGTTCTGGGGAGTCTGGTTGGTTGATATTGTTGTTCTTCCTATGGGGTTGGGTTGCAAACCACTTCAACTCCTTCAGTCCCTTCTCTAACTCCTCTCTTAGGGACCCCTCACTTAGTCGAATGTTTGCTTGCTAACATCCACCTCTGTATTTGTAAGGCTATGGCAGGGCCTCTCAGGAGACAGTCGTATCCAGCTCCTTTCAGCATGCACTTCTTGGCATCCACAATAGTGTGTGTTTCGTAGCTGTATATGGGATGAATCCCCAGGTGGGACAGTCTCTGGATGGCCTTTCCTTTAGTCCCTGCTATACACTTTATCTCCATATTTCCTCTTGTATTCTGTTCTCCTCCTAAGAAGAACCGAAGGCCCCATACTTTGGTCTTCCTTCTTATTGAGCTTCATGTGGTCTGTGAATTTATTTGGAGCTTTCTAGGCTAGTATCCACTTATCAGTGAGTGCATACCATGTGTATTCTTTTGTGATTGGGTTACCTCACTCAGGATGATATTTTCTAGTTCTATCCATTTGCCTAAGAATTTCATGAGTTCATCGTATTTAATAGCTAAATAGTACTCCAATTGTGTAAGTGTACAATTTCTGTATCAATTCCTTTGTTGAAGGATATCTGGGTTCTTTCCAGCTTGTAGCTATTATAAATATGGCTCCTTTGAAAATAGGGGAACAAGTGTCCTTATTACATGTTAGAGCATTTTCTGGGTATATGCCCTGGAGTGGTATAGCTGGGTCCTCAGGTAGAACTATTTCCAATTTTCTAAGGAATTGTCACACTGATTTCAAGAGAGGTTGTACCAGTTTGCAATCCCATTAGCAATGAAGGAGTGTTCCTCTTTCTCCACATTCTCACCAGCATCTGCTGTCACCTGAGTTTTTGATCTTAGCCATTCTGACTGGTGTGAGGTCTCAGGGTTGTTTTGATTTGCATTTCCATGATGACTAAGGATGTTGAACATATCTTTAGGTGCTTCTTGGACATTCAATTTTCCTCAGTTGAAAATTCTATGTTTAGCTCTGTACCCCATTTTTAGTAGGGTTATTTGATTCTCTGGAGTCTAACTTCTTGATTATATATATATATATATATATATATATATATATATATATATATATATATTGTATATTAGCCCTCTATTAGATATAGGATTGGGAAAGATCTTTTCCCAATCTGTTGGTTGCCTTTTTGTCTTATTGACAGTGTCCTTTGCCTTACAGAAGCTTATCAATTTTATAAGGTCTCATTTGTTGATTCTTGATCTTACAGCACAAGCTATTAGTGTTCTGTTTAGAAATTTTTCCCCTGTGCCCATATATTCAAGATTCCTCCCCACTTTCTCCTCTATAAGTTTCAGTGTATCTGGTTTTATGTAGAGGATATAAGAATGGGTAGATTTGCATTCTTCTACATGCTGACTGCCAGTTGAACCAGCACCATTTGTTAAAAAATGCTGTCTTTTTTTCACTGGATAGTTTTAGCTCCTTGTTCAAAGATCAAGTGACCATAGGTGTGTGGGTTCATTTGTGGGTCTTCAATTCTATTTCATTGATCTTCTTGTCTGTCTCTGCACCAATACCATGCAGATTTTATCATAATTGCTCTGTAATACAGCTTGAGGTCAGGGATGGTGATTTTCCCAGAAGTTTTTATTGATGAGAATAGTTTTGAATATCCTGGGTTTTTTGTTGTTGTTGTTGTTGTTGTTGTTGTTGTTCTTCCAGATGAATTTGCACATTGCTTTTTCTAATTCTATGAAGAATTGAGTTGGAATTTTGATGGGGATTGCATTGAGCCTGTAGATTTCTTTTGGCCGGATGGTCCTTTTTACTATATTAATCCTACCAATTCATGAGCATGGGAGATCTTTCTATATTCTGAGATCTTCTTCGATTTCTTTCTTCAGAGACTTGAAGTTCTTATCATATAGATCTCTTTCACTGGGAGATCTTTCTATATTCTGAGATCTTCTTCTATTTCTTTCTTTAGAGACTTGAAGTTCTTATCATATAGATCTCTTTCACTTGCTTGGTTAGAATCACACCAAGGTATGTAATATTATTTGAGGCTATTGTGAAGGGTGTCATTTCCCTAATTTCTTTCTCAGCCTGTTTATCCTTTGGATAGAGGAAGCCCACTGATTTGTTTGAGTTAATTTTCTATCCAGCCACTTTGCTGAAGTTGTTTATTAGCTTTAGGAGTTCTCTAGTGGAATTTTTGGGTTCACTTAAGTATACAATATTATCATGTGCAAATAGTGATATTTTGACTTCTTCCTTTCCAATTTGTATTCCTTTGACCTTCTTTTGTTGTCTAATTGCCCTAGCTAGAACTTCAAGTTGAATAGATAGGGAGAGAGTGGGTAGCCTTGTCTAGTCTCTGATTTTAGTGGGATTGCTTCAAGTTTCTCTTCATTCAGTTTGATATTGGCTACTGGTTTGCTGTATATTGCTTTTACTATGTTTAGGTATGAGCCTTGAATTCCTGTCCCTTCCAAAACTTTTAACATATAGGGATGCGGCATTTTGTCAAATGCTTTTTCAGCATCTAATGAAATGCTCATGTGGCTTTTTTCTTTGAGTTTGTTTATGTGATGGATTAAGTTGATGGATTTCCACATATTAAACCATCCTTACTTTGCTGAGAGCACTTGCACTGGGGAAGCTTCTACCCTCAGGGCTCTAACACTTCTTTCCCATAAGCATGTGACTTGTCAACAGCATCCTTGAAATGTAGTGTACTTTTGAATTACACTCTTTGATTCCTGTAGACTATGCTTGTTATAACTGATATACTGCCACTGGTTAATTGCCACAGATTAGTAAAATACATTTTATAATATATTCTGCCTCATTACCTGCATCTAGCTGCCTTCTTATCCACGACACCCCTACTTTATTATGGTGCTCAGTACTCTTTCGAGACTCATCATCCACAATTCCCTCCTTCTTTTCTCAAGACTGCTTTTCTTCATTTTAATATCAGTGAACAAAATCCTTAGATTTAGAGCAAATTCTTGTTTTACTTTGTCTTGTTTGTGAAATCTTTTCTTTCTCTCTTACTTTTTTTTGTTCCTCTCAGCACAGTTAATATCTCATGAATTCCTGCTTACAGGAACATTATCGCAGAAATATGCTCCGGCCTAGAGTATAAATTCCAAGTTACTTAAAGTGACATAAAAGCCCATAATCTTGCCTCTGGCTAAAAATCCAATTACATTTCCCTTTACTCATAACCTTATAATTTATATTTTATTAATAAAAAATGTTTTTAATTCTCTGCACAAAATGCTGCTTCACAAGTCTCTCTAGATGGGAAAATATTATCTTTCTTCCTCTCCTCTTCCCTTATTTGACAAGCACAGCATAGCTAAAATGAAATTCTACAATGAAAGAAATGCTTTATATCATTTTAACCATGAGCTGCACATAGATATTGAGTACTGGGACTGTGTGTGCCTATCTTTGTGAATAAAATTTAAATATTTCACTTTATTGCTTATGTGTATAAATTTACATACATACAAATAGTTGAATTGCCTTGTGTAGTCCTTATTAGACAGCAGATTTCAAATCATTTTTTCAATATTAGAATTGCACATAATTCCTTTATGATAGAGTCTGACCTCCAAAAGCATAGAAAATCTGTTTTTCTTCATGTTTTCCTTTCCTTGACATCTTAAACACACTCTTAACAGTATTTTGAACCTACTTCTCTTTTGTTATTTATATTTAATTTTTAATATCATTTTCTCTGTATTTTTTCCTCTACCTATCAGTGCATGTTTGTGAATACAAGTACATGTATATGATATATATATATATATATATATATATATATATATATATATATATTATAATATATATACATATGCTGTATATATATTTACATATTTGTAGGTCAGTGCTAGGTTATTTCTTCAATCATACTATCATATAGAGACAAGTATATTGAATAAGGAGCTTATACATTTGCTAGAAGAGGTACCCAGTGAATCCATGGAATCCTTCAGTCTCTGACTTCCAAGAAATGAGGTCATGGGGTCATACAATCACCCTAGCTTTTCTGTGGGTTCTCGGCAGCTGAATTATGGTTCTCATAATTATACAATCAGTAATTTCTTGGTTGAACCACGTCCCCAATATCCATTTCACTATAATTTATATAATCCTTTCTGTGTTTGACTGCTTGAGAACTTCAGTATTTTACAATGGTGCTTCTCTTTGGCCTAGACTGTGAAGACATTTTGAGTGAAAGCAGAGATAGCAAGAACCCAGGAAAAAACCTCAGTGGATATTGAAATGGATTCCTGACTCAGAAATATGAAGGATGCACGTATCAGTTTGGATCGGACCTCTATGCAAAGAGATTTCCCTGATTAATATTCTCTATTTGTTTGCTCACAAATAATTTTAACTATATAATAGTTCTTGTGCATCCTTGAAGAAAATGTATTGGACATTTGAGCAACAGAACTAGGCACACTAGCAGATTCATGCTTCATATGAGCCAATGTGCTAGCACACAGAGCTTGGTTTCCCTAAAGATGTCATAGAATTTTGGTTCTTAAATTTCTTGTTACAAAGATTTGTGAACAAGAGAGGTGAGAGGGAGAAAGATCTTGGTTTTTTACACTAGAAATTAATATAAATAACAAAAAGAACACTTCTTTATTTTGCTAACATATATGTAAGCTATGCCCATATTGGTGCTGTAACTATGATTAAAGAGAGAGCTCAGGGATTTAATACAGAATAAAGAAAGTACTATGAACTGTTCTTTAAATCAAGGAACTAAAAATGTTAATTTGAATAATCTTTAAAGTTACATAAAGAATAATACATAAAGGAATCATCAGTTTAATCCTGAGATAAACCCTGTTTTTTAAATAAATCATGCAAGCATTCAAAATGAAACAATAGACTCTTGTGTGTGAGGTTTGTGGAAGCCACAGAACCTTGTGTTGACATGGGATGGAGTAAAGACTTGTGTAATTGAAGTCACAGTATTCTGTGTCCAACAAGAAAAATGAAAAAAAAAAGTGTTTGGCAAAAACTAAACCAAGTAAATAATTGGTGAATGCTTACATATTTGTGATCTGAACATATACAGAATAGTCATTTTATCAAATATTTTAAACAGAAAACAAAGAATAAAAATGAGAGAAGGATAACAAAATGTTCTACCTCTGCTGTCAAGTATTACTATAGTTTGGGAAGGTAACTTTACCCTTCATGCCTACATTTTTTTCCTAAATAAAGAACTACTTTCTCTCTCTGAGTCTGGGAGGTGGTGGCTCACGCCTTTAATCCCAGCACTTGGGAGGCAGAGACAGGCGGACTACTGAGTTCGAGGTCAGCCTGGTCTACAGAGTAAATTCCAGGACAGCCAGAGCTACACAGAGAAAGCCTGTCTCAAAAAACAAAACCAACAAACAAAAACAAAAACCAAAAAACAAAACAAACAAACAAAAGAACTACTTTCTCTTCAATAAAGAGAAAGTTATGTATATTTACTTAGACTGATTAATTCTGCTTTCATGTCTGCTACTAAATGTCATCTTACAATCATTTAGTTCTCCTAATTTGTTCTTTTTGAGAATTGTATCTGCTAGATATGTTTTCTTTCAACATGTCTTTGGTAGGTAACAATCTTAATTATGAAAACACAGGATTTGTGGCTAGACTATGGCACTCCGCCCAAAACAATTCTGTCAGATATTCAAGAAGGTGGAAAAAAAAAAACCCTTAAGATTTCAGGCATTAGGACAGAACCCTGGGGAATCCTTTTAATGTTTGTAGGAGTATTTTTGCTCTCTTAGTATTATGAGGCCAAAAGTTATGTTGTACTGAAATATTGTAGCTCCAGAAGAGACTAGCTGTATTCAAGAATCTTTTCAGCACTACCGATTATTTCTGAACTCCATTGGGATCTCAATCAGAGATTCACAGAAGTGAGATTTCTTCTGCTTAGGCTATAGTCTGCTATCTGAAACTTTCATCACTAACTATTAGCGTTTCAGAAGATTGAGTCTTAATGAGATGGATTGTACTCTATAAGTTCCTAAAAGAATTAAAATTTGAGTAGTAATTTCAGTGTCCATTTAATTGCTCTTCCAATTCCAATGTATTTCCAGGCAATTAAATTTAATTTTATAAGTTCTGGTTCCCTGATCACTTATATGCTGTGTGAAAACTTTTGTAAATGAAATTTAAAGTTGTATATTATGTTTTAACAAAATTTAAAGAAATAGTTTCTTCTGTAAAGAGGCAAAGAACAGGGAAATGGAAATTTCTTCCTCCAGAATAGGGCATAAATTTCCTAATGTGAAAGAAATGTTATTGCTTTCTATTTTTCCGAGTTATGGAGAAAATAGAAATATAAGAAATATGTAATTTATCTTTCATTATATCTTTTACTTTATCAAAATATCTTAGGTACTTTAGAGTCACATCTTTCTACATTTTCAACATAGTATTCTATAGGTACAGGATGAATTACAGCAACATGGAAAATCTTCAAACCTCTATAGTTGAGTTCTATCTGCTCAATTGGCCTTACAATGATGAAAGATGGTAATTAGTGCTTGTATCTTTACTGATACCTTCCTATTCTAAACACTTGTTAGCTCTAGAACTAGGAATTTAGGACATGAAACATTATTGGTTGCGTTAAAGAAAATAATGTCAGATATAACATTTCTAAAAAAAGAACTAGAGGAAAAAATAGAAAAGTACATATGGTCATTGAATATTTAGTGACAGATAAGCAAAGTAGACAAAGCTTTGATCATCTTTGTATATTATTCCATGTTTGCATTTATATTGAAAACTCAATCTTTGATGTGGAAAACACATAGAGCAGACAGCTTTATATTATTATATAGTAACTGTGAAATTTTATATATATAGTAAAAGAAATGTAGGCTTGACAGTGTAGGTAACAAAATTAGACAACACAAGCCCCAGAGCGTAGACCTGTCAACCTGTTCTTGACTCCTGGCAACTTTTGTTTCTAGTATATTCAGTGAAGATGAAGGGCATAAGATATGCATGGAGAGCAAAAATAAAGATTTTATTCATTTGAAATATATTATCTGAAAAAGGAATTAAAGGTAAAATAAAAATTTGGTTTTATAAGAACAAGCAAAAAAATAAAAACTTGAATAAAAATAACCTAAGAATTTAAGCTCTAGTAAAGTGAAAATCACAAAGCATCACTGGATTAAAGATATATCTAAAAAAAAAAAAATTCTTATGTTAATGGATGAAGGGATTAGTGATTTTGATTTTCAGTTGATTTAAAGAGACCTGTAGATTAAATGTGACTAGTACTAAATTTTGAATATTCTCTTTTCTTTTCAAAATTAGTAAAAACATCATCAAAATCACATCATTTCAAAGAGTCTACGTAGCGTCCATGAAAATCTAATTTTTATGTCAAAATTATTGTGACAAAAAGTGGTTTTATAAGTATCATAAAAGAAATAGAGTCAGTGGTATAGAAGTGAGAGCTCAGACGAAGCATCTGTGTCTAGGGTTGATTGGCTTTAACATGAGTGCTAAACTACAAATATGATAAATATATGCCTCGAACTCAGAAATCCACCTGCTTCTGCCTCCCAAGTGCTGGGATTAAAGGCATTCACCACCACTACCTGACAATATATGCTTTTTAAAAGTGATCTGAAACAGACCTGCTACAAAAGGATAAAGGAACATGAATTCTGGTGTTATAACATATCCTCCAAAACATTAATTAAAATAAGCTAATGAACTATGCATCAATATTATAATCATAAAAAAATCACAGATTAAAAACAAAATTATAAACATAGTTAAATATTTATCTTAAAGGTTCACATTGGATTCCTTAGTTACAATATTCTAAATATCAAAATATTTAAGGCAAATATACCAATGGGCATATTGGGATTTATCTAAACAAAATTCTTGGGTTTCAATGGACAAGAAATTTTCTTGTGGCATTACCATATGATAACTAAAGATTGCTTTTCTTAGACAGCGTTATATTTTCTCCTAATTTTGCAGGCAGAAAGTATAGGAAAACATGTGTAGAAACTATTGTTTTCTAGCATCTCCCCTTACTTGCGGATAGCTATCCACATAGTGTGTCCTTCCATAGACTTCTCCCATGAGTAAACATATTCCTGCTTTATTTTGTTGATTATTTCTAATTTTATTCTATGATGAAATGCTATCCTTATTATCATCATTATGGCTTTAATGAGCCCATCTTGAAACAGATTCATTGATATATATGATTATTATACATAAATATTTTGGAATAGAGAACATTTAGACAGTATCAATAAAATAAGAAGACAATACCCACAGAAGGGAAATGTTTAATGTCCATACTATACTAGGAATGTTTATAACTTAACAACCTGATTTTAAATAAATAATTGGACAGGAGTAGACACTGTTCTAAAATTTTCAAGTTGCTAATAAACAAAATACATTGAATGTAATTGCATATTAAATGTTAACACAAATCAGAACTACAAAACCATAGTAATGCATCTTCTTGAGTGGCTGTATTATATTAATTTAAATAAATTCTGACATAATCTGGAAAAACAGAACCCTACATAAGCTGTTTGTAAGAGCATAAAGTTATCAGTTTTAAAGTTTCTCAAGAAGTTTAAGATAGGAATTACAACATGGCCTCACAATTCCACTCCTAAAGTTGAATGTAGGTCTTAAAACAAAAGTAAACACACATTGTCCAAAGAATCACTCAAAAAAGACAAAAGATACAGCTCAGTTCTATCAATAGTCTATATGTCAATATATATACTGTATTATATGTCTGTGATTAGCTGTTATTAAACCATACCAAAGAAATGAGGCACCAATACCCTGGTTATTGACACAAATGCACCATCAAAGCAACTAAAAACAACTATACCCAAACAATCACATAGGATATGCTTATGTTTGCATATATTATCACATGCATATATTACATGCTAAAGTCAATAGAAAGCTGTCAGATAAGAGGTGAAAGTGACTGAATGAGTTCCCAGCAAAAATACACTTAACATACAAGCCTAGTATAAAACTCATATATTTGGAATGAGATGTCTCATCAGAAATCCTTCTGTCCATAGACTGATTTTTATTAAATGTCCAAAGTAGTAAAGGATAATGCCTTCTGAGAAGTAGGCTGCACCACATTTTGTTTATATAACAACTAAACATCTTCAAATTTTACTTTTAAAAAAGATCAGTACCTTTTTCCTTTTTATTTATTTATTTGCATTTTTAATTGGACATTTTATTTATTTACATTTCAAATGTAATTCTGTGGGGAGCAGTGGAGCTGGAGAGACATTTGCCATGACAAGATGGCACCTACTTCCATTGTCAACACCTAGTAAACAACTGTTTGGGCATGTTCGTAGAGAACTGTTTGCGCATGTGCATAGAGTGAAAAGATGCCGAGTCACGGCCCATTCTGGGGCGTCACATAGGGTAATGAGCGAACAGCCAATCATGGGCAGACACGCAGCACTGTGGTGTATATAAGCAGTGCAGATTATTGGCTCGACCCCTTTTTCCCTCTGGAGGAGGCAATAAACTTTGCTGCAGAAGGAACCTAGTGTCCGCGTGTCTTCTTGCTGGTGAGATGACTGTGCAGGCTACAGCTGGTGCCTAAAACCCGGGACGCCGGGAGAGCCTTACAACAGCTGGTAGGTTTCAGAACTGCAAGACACGGTAAGCTCTGAGAGGCATGCTGCTTGATTTTAATTCCTCCGACCCTTTCTCAGGGTTAGAGAGCACGGCCAAAGCCCCGGTAATCGTGCTAATGGCGCTTGTTATACATTCTTGCCTGGAGGATGAGAAATGCCCAGCCTCTGTGGCTTTGGGACACTTGAGGAGTTACAAGATAGCATGTCAGAAACAGAGGGGAGAGTAGAAGCTAGCCAGAATAAAAGGGAGAGAAAAGATAGGAGAATGGAAGCTAGCCAGGAGAAAAGGGAGAGAAAGAAGAGAAAAAAGGATATACCCAAGAGTAGAGAAAGGGATGGAGCTTCGAGAAGGAAGCCCCTCGAGCCTGATAGCTCTGAGGAATTGAGCCCCTCTGAAGAGGAGGACTTGGAGAGAGAAGCGCTATAAGGAAGAGAAGTATCATCCAAATGAGCATTCGCACCTCTCCAGATTCGAAAGCGAAAGGGAGATCAGAGCCGTCTGCTCTTCCGGGTGCACCCCTCCCCC